>NC_039262.1:16474483-16514042 GCF_003368295.1 Carassius auratus
CTCTCACCCCCGAAACACTCTTAGGTAAAATAGCACAATGGGTTGTACATTTTAATGCTTGTAAATGAAAGAAAACAAGTTTCTTATAATCTTCTAATTTCTGATTTATACTTTAGAAGTGGACCTTGATGCCATTGAAAGCATAGCAGATTCCCCCGGTGATCCTCAAGCGGAAGGTCAGAAACAAAAAAACAGAAGCAGAATATCAGAAAAGATAAAAATTCCTGACTTCAAGAAAAGGCAGAAGAGTTTAAAATCCCCTCGAACTCCAACAGGTATAGTAGAATCAGAAAAGAAATGCACTGTAAGCATAATACAAAGTGTAAATAGTATCCAGATATTATTGTAATCATTCGTTTTACCATTAGAACAATGACAATATGAATGCAATTCATACATTTAGTCTTTATTTCAGGCTTGCTATTCAAAGATTACATGAAAATGTACACAGTGATACAAATGTTTAATGCAGCTGCTATATATATATATTTTATTATGGGTCTCTCGCCAATATGATCACTATATTAGACGATCGTTGGAATCAAAAGTTAAAACTCCTTCTATACCATACACATGAGAATTAGCCACAATCTAAAGGGTTCATTTTCAGAAGTTAATGTAATTGTCCTCTCATATAATGCAGTGGAGTTAGATTTCAGTGGGAACCTTGAGCAGAACCGTTTGGCTGAAGCACCAGCAGCAGCTGTTGGAAGCGGAGGAATGTCTCTTCAGTTCAAATGATTTGACCAAGGCAAAAGGATGAGGGAGACAAGCTGAATATGGACTATGAGATCTTTATTTTGGCGACTGAGATTGGTCATCCAGGACTCTTTCAGTGAGGACAACCAGGAGACACTCAAGAGTGCTTTGACTTCAATACTTCAAGAGGAAGCACAAGACAGACGCTGGGCAGAAGTGGCCGTGGATCAGCGACCAGTATGGAGGCCCCACAAGATGCAGACAGTTGCATGACACATTACTCCAGATTATTGTGGAGCAACGAATGAAGAATGCAGATGAAGAGGAGAATAAAGCAGACAACCTGTCTACTTCCTGAAGAGAGAGGTGTTCCGACTGGGCAAACAAGTGAAGAAAGACCTGCTCAGAGTGGTACCGAAATCTGAAAGAGTGTTACCCACAGACTTTGACATCTGCCAAATGTATGCTCGGCTCTACCATCAAGCCTTTTCCACCAGACTCCCCAAGAGCTTTCCAGATCCAATATCAGTTTAGAAGAATGCTCTATATATTGAATTGATTGTGGAGTACTACCCAAAGTAAAGGGCTTGTAAACAACACTTACATTTACTTACATTTTCAGTTTCAGAAATGTTTAATGTTCTTTGATGATTTTTCTTAGAGATGTACTGAAGCACAAAGAATTAGAGGGGCACATCAACAGTTCATCACTTGGACCTCTGTTTACCTGAAGAGGATCTTCAGAGATTAGGGAAGCAGTGCCTCTCTCACAAAGAGGTGATTCAGAACATGACGTTATATCATCTGTAGCATGTTAGGATTCAAAACGAGTCGCCATTTGCTGAATTTGATTTATTCTGCAAATAAAATGTTGATTTTTTTGCTTTCAACTGGACATGCTACTCATATCTGGTGTAGATAGTGTTAGTTATGTTCCTCTCTCTCTCTCTCATATCAGTTATTCCTACATGTTATAGTTATAATTCCTGTTGCTTATTTTCTCTCATCAGAATGAGATCAGAAAGTGGTTATCCAATGCTTTAGAGAAAGAAGTAAAAAAATGGAGTGATGAATCGAACCAGAGCTGGATGGATGGATATTACTTCAGTAACTTTGCAGTAGATGTTTTACCAGTAGGTTATGCGCTCTACTGACACTAAAATCATCTTACTTTAATTATACATGTTGGGATACTTAAACTGAGTCAACAATTTTTATAGCTTTTAGATGGGGCTGTAAAAGATGTCAACAGACTTTTGAACAGTGAAGATAAAGCCTGGAGTCTTCTGAACCAGCTGGACAGCTTCCTTCTGTGGTAAATAACTAGTTCATTGTCACGTTCTCACTTACGTAAAAATCATAAGATTGACATGCTTTCTCCTTTTTTTCAACTGCAGCTATAAGACAGATATGGAGAAACTTATCAAAAGAAACCAGAAAACGTTAAAAAACTCTCAGTGCTAATCTGGATAATATTTACCAGTTTAGGTGAGTTTGAATGATTGACTGAGAAATCTGTTTTCTACCTTGTTACAGCAGTTCCAATACGTTTTTTAATTGTTTAAATATGATGTTACAATACAATGTCATTATTTAAAGAATGATTATATAATACAATAGTGTATTTTGTTGTTCATATTTGAATTGAGTTTCATTCAACATATACTTTTACATTATAAAAAATTACAGTTCTCTCTTAACTGTTAACATGTGAACAGTCTAACTGTCGTTATTATAAAAAAAAATTTCTAACCATTCTTACTCTGTATCTTCAGGGATTATGTACAAAAACCCAGAGCGTCTTTTCTCAGAGGAAACCAGGACAGCTTGCCTGTCCACATTAGCAGATCTCAAAAACATTTGTCACAAATACTTCCTCAGTCGAATTCACTCAGAAACTAAAGGTAAAAAACAAAAAAAAATCATGTGTGGTTACAATAATTATTAACCAGGAGATACTGCCCCAATCAACATTTGCATCTCAGTTTTATGTTAGATGACCAATGAGGAAGTGATTAGTATACAGTACTTTAGCCAGGTATCAGAATGAAGAGGTCAGCATTTGATAGATACTTCATCAATTTAACAAACTTGGGTTTAGCCAAGTAGTTATGGTATCAACATGTTGGACAGCAGATCAATTAATGGTTATGTTGAAATGTTAGCTTGAAAAGGTCTGACATGTTTAGGCTCAACCAGTGGCGGAGAGGTGGTCAATGAGAAATTATACACTTTTCTTTTGTAAACCTTTAACTTAAAATTTCAGATCTCATATTTTTAGAGGTAGGTTGTGGAAAGGGTTAAGAAATGGCTTGGCTTTTGATTTTATTGTAGGATTGTTGTTCCAGGACTAACAAAGAAGTCCTCACTTAGGAAAAACCACATAATGTGCTTTACTTCCAAGATAACTTCTTAAATTATATCTTACCTTTTGGAAATAACAATAATGTTTGTTTACACAGCCGATGTACCGTAATCTGTGGAATAAAGTCTGGTTTGCCGGACATTGTGAGGCTGTGGAGGAGCTGGTAAAGGCGCTTGAGAATATCATGGACAATTTCCAAGAGCTGAAGCCTGTCTGCAGAGAGGTCAGGACCAATTTTGCAGCAAATATCATTTTCTGACTGAACTGTAACATATTGTAAATCAGTGGTTCTCAACCAAGGGGGCAGGGGCTCACTGGAGGGCCTCGGCAAACTTACAAGGGTGTCTCAATATGATATATTTAAATAAATATATAATAAATATATAAATAAGTTTATATATAAATAAAGAAAAACATTCAAATAAGCTGAAAAAATAACTTGCTGTGCCTTCGAATATTGTTCAATTGGGACCCTCGGAAGAGGTCGAGAACCCTTCTTGTAAACAAATGTATAATCTTACAGTGGTTACAAATGTGGCTTTTTTATTATTTTACCATTATAGATATATGAAGAGTGTGTGTTTGTATGTTTATAGGAGCTACTGGCTGAGCTGCATGTAGAAGTAATGGTTGAGTATGTGAGGCGGATGATGAAGAGAAATCTGAAACTGAAAGACAAAGAGCAGCAAGAAGCAGCTGCTGAGTTCATCTGCCACGACAGCAATAAAATCTGCTCTTGGTTTGACAAAGTGGTGAGATCACGTCCAGACCCACACATGCATGGAAACATACATTCATATAGATTCTTTGAGAAATTTAGCATTACATATCATATTCATGTATGGGTCCTCTGCAGTGGATGGGTGCCGTCAGAATGAAAGTCCAAAAAAAATCACAATAATTCATAAGTAATCTACACGACTCCAGTGCAATCAATTAAAGCTGCAGTTGGTAACTTTTGTAAAAATATATTTTTTACATATTTGTTAAACCTGTCATAATGTCCTGACAGTAGAATATGAGACAGATAATCTGTGAAAAAATCAAGCTCCTCTGGCTCCTCCCAGTCGTCCTATTGCCATTTGCAGAAACTCCATCGCTCCCGGTAAAAAACAACCAATCAGAGCTGGGGTCCGTAACCTTGTTTGTGTTCAAAATGTAGAAAAATGTATATAATAAGTGAGTACACCATGAATCCATTTTCCAAACCGTGTTTTTAGCTTGTCCTGAATCACTAGGGTGCACCTATAATAAGTGTTTATATTCGGACTATTTTAGATTGCTTCGGGGGTACCGCGGCGGAGTAACCCAGTACCTTTGTGATTCTTCATAGACATAAACAGAGAGAAGTAGTTCCGGCTACGATGTTCTTCCGCAAGACGCAAGCAGTTCTGTTTATTAACCGCTAGAGCGTCAAAAGTTACCTACCGCAGCTTTAATGTCTTGTAAAGCAAAAGGATGCATGTTTGTAATAAACAAATTCATCATTAAGGCATTTTAACTGCAAAACAGGCTCAAATAAGAGTCCTCTATCCATAATATTGCTTTCTCAACTGAATCAGGAGAGAAATATGCACGGATCAAGCACACTGAAAACAGTCCTAAACAGTTCTAGACAAATATGTCAATGGACTTTGAGAGGATGACAAGGGATGGACCTTTCACTGGAGGAAGCGTTATGAATTATAGGCATATTTTGATCAGAAGAAATTATTGAAAATTACACTCACTGCAGAGGATTCATTGGGGAGCAAAAATTTTTGGGGTGAACTATTCCCTTGATCATTGTTTTATCTATATTTATTTCTTTTAACAAAAGTTTTAATGTACATTTGTTTATGTTGCATGTGTTTTTATCATAGCTGGTCACACTGGGAAAATGAATAATTAAAGTGCCAGAGGCTTATAGTGTTGTAGGGTGAATTAAGAGACAGTTCAAATAGTTTGGAAAATTGAAAACATTTGTGTGTTCGATACGCTGACAGTAACATACAGTAGTGTGGTACTAATATTTTAAACACAATATGACAGACAAAATATGTCTCTATTCAATGTATTCTTTACATTGTTCTCTTTGCTTGAATTGTGGGAAAGCAGAGGGAAATTATGTAACGTTAAAACTGAGTACCATTCTCTTCCCTAGGGATCCAGAAAGAAATGGCTCGGTCAAATACTGCCAAGCTTATCTGAGATTCTGAGACTGCAGGATCCTGGGAGTTTGCAAATTGAGATAGTTACTCTGGCAAGAGACTATCCTGACATTAGGTGAGTCTGTTAGATAGCAGCTGGCAAGATGCATTTATTTTACCTTAGAGAAAGCAACTATAGTTAGATATCTTATTTTCGGTCTCATTCTTTTAACAAATATCTACAGTTTTGCCATCAGCCAAATGAAAGATGAGTTTGATAATCAGTCTTACAGTGTGTGTGCGCGCACCTAGTTTCATCATAGTTTTTTGTTGTCATTCTTCACTAGTGAGCAGCACGTTCTTGCTCTCCTAAACCTGAAGACCAATCTTTCAAGCTCAGATCTGTCCAAGATCAAAGAGTGTCTGCGTGAAAACAGAGGCACACTGGACACGGAGTCCCCTACTTCCTTCTTTTCTAAAGTACCCGTCAAACGGAAAATAATGTGAATGCCCTGTTACATCTATGGCAAATGTGAAACAACTGTCATTCACGCTGTAATAGTTAATCAGTATTGTTGTGTAATATTATTTTTAGTATTAAGGAAACTTATGTTATTCTGTTACAGTTCTCCAAAACTAAAGTCTACTGGACACTTAGTCCTTTACTTCACTCTTCTCTAGAAGTAGGTACTCATCGTATTAAAAGTCATGTGAATTCCGTTACTGTAGAAGAGGCAGTAACAATCATTTCGTAACAATCAGCTAGAGGTTGAGCAAACCCGAACTTACACTCAAAACAAACCAGCAAACACATAAGTAAAATGAACACAATAAATAGGAAGGAAAGCACACAAACACAAGGTTAGAACAATCAAGTAACGAGCACCAAATAAGGACTAAACAAGGGGGCAGGACGAAAGGAGCACATGGCCAACATAAATAAGTCGTGGTAATAAGCCCTATTCGGACGGGACTAGATTTCTAAATTACATTTGAGTTTCGATTCTTACCACCTGACATCTGTGATTTTCATGTACTGCTTTTGTGTGTGTGTGTAGTAAGCTAAACCTACAATATGTTTAATTTTCATAAAGGTACGTATGTAATTAAAATATTATGTAACTGAGTGCACAAATGAATGTGAGTAATCTTACCTGATGCTGATATTACAATAGCTGGTATTAACAGTTTACGTGATCTTTCTCTTGATTTTATTATTTTTATTATTATTTATTTGCCGTTAAGCAAATATATCAAACATCCGCGCGGTAAGAGCATCTACGGTAATTCACGTTGGCCAAAACACACAAGGGAACGCGTTGTGAAATAAAATATCACCGGCAATCACAGACATTCGAATTCGGACAGGATTAGTTTTCTCAGAGGACTTTTGCTGAAAAAAAAAAAAATCGGAGTTTGCTGAAAAACAGTAGGTAATTTGCTCTGGAATTATCACAGAGGTTGTGTGAAAAAAACACAGACGTGGCAGATTCGGATGACATTAAAATCACCAAGTACGTCTGTGAAACACATTTCTCGAAGGACCCCCTGTAAAACTAGTCCTGTCCGAATAGGGATGACAGTATCCCCCTCCCAAAAGATGCCTCCTGGCATCCTAACTGGGCAAACAAGTCCAGGGGGTGCAGACAGCAGGACCAAAGCAACCGGGCAGCACATGGGGGGGGGTGGAGTAAATCCAGGGGTGTAGCCTGACAGGGTAGCCCTGAAGGCAGCAGGCATAGTTTGAGTACTGTAAAAGCCTTGCTGCAGATAACATGGGGCCATATGGATACGGGTGGTGGCATAAGTAGAAATACTGACCGGCTTGACAAGTGATGGCTTGAGAGTGGTAGTGGAAGTGGAGAGTTCTGAAGATGTGGAGATAGGACCATGGTAAGGTACCACCTCCTGAAGTTGGATTGGATCTAGAATGGGTGCTGGGACTGGCTCTGAGGGTCTTGGGTTGAATCTGTAGCAGACTTTGACAGCTTCTGGACTGAAGCAGACTCAGGACCTTGAGTCAACAATCGAGCGGGTTCAGGGGCGGACTCTTGACTTTCAACTGGAGCTGCAGAGCACAAAGCACTTGGTTGACTCAGGACTGGGATGTGACTGGGGCCGATTCAGAGGCTGGAACCAGCACAGAGGTCTCATTGGCAGATGCAGCAGCTCTGGCCACCCTCATTCTTCTCTCTCTTCTCAGTGGGAGTCGTGAGAGAGGGTGGGGTGATCACTGTAGGTGGACTCTGGTGGTGTATTTGCCAATCCTTGCAGCGGTAAAAATAGTTGGAGACGCCTAAGAATTCCAGTATCCTCATTTGCTCCATCTCCCACTGTGGCGGAGGGTCATTCTGGCAGATATTAAAGGCCTCCTTGAGGGCAGCATCATCATATTCCAGCCCCCTGGCCATAGTCCAGAATGATTGGGCAAAGCCCTTCACCTCCCTGCTTTGCTGATGGAGGGATGCCACCACTTGGTGGAGAGCCCTTCTCCCTTGAGATGTAGCAGCAGGAACCACACAGAAGGTCATACTGCTGGGTCCAATAGTGGCAGGTTTGTTTGGTCACGGTTACGGAGGGAGAGGACCCAAATGCAGAATGAGCAAGGGAAGTTTGACAAATTAGATAATGCACAATAGGAGTGGCTTGAACTGTCCAGACCGCAGGGTAGGGCGTGGGGGGGGGGGGTGACCGCCGAGAAGGGCCCTGGGAGACAATCGAGTGCAAGACTGTAAGGGAGGAGGCAGCACTAGAGACCAGACCACAGCACAAGGAACCAAGGGCACTGGGCTAGGGACGTAAAGTTGCACACGTCAGACCCCCAGGCGGGGAGACCCAGTGACCAGGGAGACAAGACAAGAACAGACAGAGAACTCACAGAAAAACAGACAAGACCCAGTCAAAAATGACGGCAAGAGAAGAAATAATAATAACAACAACAACAACAACAACAACACAAGAACAAAAAGGCAAACAGGAATACTATGACCTAGAAACTAAATAATTAAAAGGAGAGCTAGAGATAACCAACACTGACAAACCAAATTAAACTAAAAAGTAAAGAAACAAATAAAAGTAAAAAGTCAAACTCAAGAGAGATCCAAACAAACTGAAACTAGACTAGATTAAAACAGTGACAAAATAAACTAATAAATACTAGACCTTAACAGACAAGGAAAAAAAAAAGATTTTGTAACAATCAGCTAGAGAGCTAAGCAAACCCAAACTTACACACAAACGAACCAGCAAACACATGAGTGAAATGAGCACAATAAACAGGAAGGAAAGCACACAAACACAAGGTGAGAACAATCAAGTAATGAGCACCAAACAATGACTAAATGAGGGGGTGTGGTCATATGAAACAAGGGGGCAGGGCGAAAGGAGCACATGGCCAACATAAACAAACACAAAGCCATGTGGTCATACACATATCCTGCATGGTCAGTGTTGGAGTCTATCCCATCGAGGGACACTCAGTATAATCAGTATTATTTTACGTAATATTTTTATTACAAAAAGTCATACGATTGTTACAGTTTTTCTCAACTGATTTATAAATTAAGGCAGAGATCAATGTATTTTGAAAATTATATTTAATCAATTACATTTTTGAAAATGGCAGAACATAAAACAATTTTAGGGCACTGAATTTGTGTAAAACCAGTTGAGAAAACCTGTGAAATCAAATATAAAAAGGTGTATGTATTTATTCTAAAATAAAGAAAGTTTTAGCTTTATTTGAATCCATGTTCAGCTCTGAAAATAAAGACTTTAATGTCAATGTTGGTGTCTTTCATTTACCTATAGTAGCTGAATAAAATGTTTACATTTGTCAAGAAATGATCCATTACTGCAGATATAAACTGAATTGTATTACTTTAACAAAAATATAACTTTTCAAAAGCGTAGCACTGCAACACAAGTCACTGTAGGTTTGATGTTACTGCCATAATCCATCACATAAGTTGTGAAACAAGAATCCCCCCCCCCCACCCTTATGTGTCCAGTGTTTCAATATTTGTGTTGCATATTTGTTGATATAACTGTTAAGTGAGGTCAAAGCACAAAAATAACACATGGTGTCTTCTAAACCAGCTGGATGGCTTTCCAACAAGGTAAATAACAGAAGCTTATTTAATGATTATACTGTCCTAAACCTTCCACACCTCATTTTGTTTGAAATAGGATCAAATTAGGAAGTTTATATGATAATTACAAGGTCAGAAATTTAACTTTGATTCATCCAAGTATTTACTGAATAAACATTTACCATTCAAGAGCAGTCAGAACTGATTTGCAGCAATGTTTATGTGATATGATATTCATAGATGTGTAGTCTTATGGTGTTTTTATTGTTTTAAGATACAATTATAGATATTTGAAGAGTGTGTGTATGTTTGAGCTACTGGCTGAGCTGCATGTAGAAGTAATGGTTGAGTATGTGAGGCGAATGGTGAAGAGAAATCTGAAACTGAGAGACGAAGAGCAGCAGGAAGCAGCTGCTGAGATCATCTGCAACGACAGCAATAAAATCTGCTCTGTGTTTGCCAAAGTAGTGAGATCACACCCAGACCCACACAAGTACAGTATGAATACCCCCCCCCCCCATGTGAACAAAAGATGCAAAATACTCCACATGCCTATTGTCATTCGCATTTGAATAGAGTACAAATACAAATCATATATTCTCCCAGCTTTCTTCCTGGAACATTTTGGGAAACCACAGGAATTCTTGACTCGTGTAGTAACACATGGTTGTCATTAAGTTTTGAAATCCCAGAAACCTCCAGTTTCTCACGTCTATTTCTGTTTCTCTGAATACTTACAAAGTATCTCATGTAGAAAATCAAAAAGAAAGGACACCAGTGTGTTTAATCACTGTTCCCAAATCCCCCTATAGGTGAATCTGAACCCTGCTTAATTAAATTACAATTTAAGGTTATTTTAGAGGCTTGTTTTAAGGTTTATTGGTTACAATGGTTTAAATAACCAAAAACGTGTGTACTTGACATGCTGCCAATAACATACAGTCTGGAATTATTGTTGTAGACACAATATGATATTGAGTCACAGACTAAATGTGGATATTTTTCAATGTATTCTTTTTACATTATTGTCTTTATAATAGCGTAATGATTTGTGGGAATGCAGAACGTAAGAGTTGCAAAGAACCACCACAAATACAGATAAAAATCACAAAAGACTAAAATAAAATAAAATCAGGTTTTTAAAATCAAGTACCATTCTTTTCTCTAGGGATCCAGAGAAGAATGGCTTGTTTAAATACTGCCCAGATTATAAGAGATTCTGAGACTACAGGATCTACAGGAGAGGTAGGGATACAGACAGAGATAACTACTCTGGCAAGAGGCTATCCTGACATTAAGTGAGTCTGTGAGATTACAGCTGTAAAATGCCTGTAGTTTAACTCAAAAGGCAGCTACAGGCCACAATCTAAACCCTTTTATGGCCTGACTGAACAGAGTGATTATTTTTATCTGAATATCTGAGTTATCTTGGGGTTTTTGTTCTCCACATATAAGTTATACAAATTGTAATGGTTTACAAATGCAATTTTAGATATTAGTCTCATGAGAACCAAATTTTGCGTAGGCCAACTGCAATGGAAAACCAGTCTCCTTTTGCCTTATTTTGAAATATTCCTGCGTTTTCTAAGCAAACCCTGGTTTTGTACTTCTAATTTGTGACCAGTGTTTTTGCTCTGTACACTGCGCTTCTGCGTTCATCACTTCCATGTTCGTCACCGCATCGGAACACCACTCTCTCCTGTACACACATATTACAGTTAGTAGAAGCTAGAGATTGTTTTATAAAGTTTTAAATATGGATATTTTTCTTAAAAAAATGCATGGATTCACTTCAGAAGACCTACCTTCCCGAGCCGTGTGGAGCATTTTTATCATGGAATTATGTATTTTTAACGGACTTCAAAATCTTAAACCCCATTCAATGCAATTATAAAGCTTGGAAGAGCCAGGACAGGACCAGGAAAAAAGAATGTCATATACACCTACTGTACGTAGGATGGCTTGAGGGTGAGTAAATCAGGTAATTGTCATTTTTGGGTGAACTATACCTTTGTATATATAATATACAATACCTTCAACTTTGTATTAATCAAAAATTCTAGTGATTTTTCTGGTCATCTGCAGGCTAATTGAAATCAATGCATATACATAATTAGGGATGGGTATTGTTTACATTTTATCAATACTGATATAGATACTGATAATGCTTATCGATACTGTTATCAATACAATTTGGTGCAAAAAGATAATGATATATATATATATATATATATATATATATATACAGAGATGTATAAAGTACTAGAGAACCATACTTGAGTAAAAGTACAAGTGCTCTATCAAAAAAGTGACTTGAGTAGAAGTAGAAGTGCTCTTTAAGCACCACACTTAAGTAGAAGTACTAAAGTATTCAAAATTTTTTGTACTTAAGTATTGCAAGTAGTCTATTTTAAAATTTACTACTCAAGTACTGAAAGTAAAAGTAGAAGTATTGTGTTATGTAGTTATTAAAGAAAGTAGTCAAAAGTTTGAACATATTGTTTTTACTATTTCAAATGATTAACCTAAAGGACAATCACAATTCCTTTGACTGTAACTTCTTGTAAACAAAAAACGGTTACTAGGGTTAGTTAGCCCAATTTGCAAAATGATGTCATTAATAACTTACCCTCATGTTGTTTCAAACCCGTAAGACATCAGAGGGTCATTTAGAATTTTTTGAAGCATCGAAAGTACATTTTGGTCCAAAAATAGCAAAAACTAGACTTTATTCAGCATTGTCTTCTTTTCCGTGTCTGTTGTAAGACAGTTTTAAACAAAGCAGTTTGTGATATCTGGTTCGCGAACGAATCATTCGATGTAACCGGATCTTTTTTAAACAGTCCACCAAATCGAACTGAATCGTTTTAAACAGTTCGCGTCTCCAATACGCATTAATCCACAGATGAATTAAGCTGTTAACTTGTTTAATGTGTCTGACACTCCCTCTGAGTTAAAACAAACCAATATCCCGGAGTAATTCATTGACTCAAACAGTACACTGACTGAACTGATGTGAAGAGAGAACTGAAGATGAACACCGAGCCGAACCAGATAATGACTCGTTCACGAGTCAAGAACCGTTTCTGTCCGATTCGTGAACCGAGGAGCTGATGATACTGCGCATGTGTGATTTAGCGTGAAGCAAACCGACACACAGAGCGTCTGGAACCGAACTGATTCTTTTGGTGATTGATTCTGAACTGATTCTGTGTTAATGTTATGAGCCCATGTCCAGTCAACGCCAATGACGCCATTGCATCGAGCGCAAAAGAATCGGTGAACTGTTTTCTTCAACTGGTTTATTGAATCGAACTGTCAGAAAGAACTAACGTTACTGGTCATCCGAAAACCGATGCAACCGGTTCTTGACTCGTGAACGAGTCATTATCTGGCTCGGCTCGGTGTTCATCTCTCTCTTCACAGCAGTTCAGTCAGCACGCGCAGTCTCGCTTGATTCGCTCAATGATGTGCCAGCTTCATCAAACATGCCATCTACAGTTCTGGCAGTGGTTTGTAATGGAATGATTCGTAACATTATTATAATTGTAACGAGTAACGATGCAACACATAAAAAAATATCGGAGTAAAAGTATTAAACTCAGCGAAAATATGTACCGAAGTAAAAGTGGAAGTAGGAGAAAAAAATAATACTCTAGTAAAGTACAGATACTGCCTTTTAGTACTTAAGTACAGTAGCGAAGTAGTTCTACTTCGTTACTATACATCTCTGTATATATATATATATATATATATATATATATATATATATATATATATATATATAAGACAAATAGATAAGGAATAACAATATATAAATGTACAAG
This sequence comes from Carassius auratus, assembly GCF_003368295.1. Taxonomy (NCBI): domain Eukaryota; kingdom Metazoa; phylum Chordata; class Actinopteri; order Cypriniformes; family Cyprinidae; genus Carassius; species Carassius auratus. The sequence goes on from NC_039262.1 coordinate 16,487,595, forward strand.
TGTATGTGCAGGTATATTACAATAGACAGTTTTGTACGTACAGGTAAATTATGTTTAAATTTGAAGTGTAGACTAATTGTGTGTGTTAGATAAATAAGTGCATGAGTGTATAAGTACTGTTGTGTGTTCCACAGTTATTGTCAAGTGTTCATGAGATGGATTGCCTGAGGGAAGAAATTGTACCTTTGACTGCCCTTTCTGGTGCTCAGAGCTCTGTAGCGTCGACCAGATGGCAACAGTTCAAAGAGGGAGTGTGCTGGATGAGAGGGGTCCAGAGTGAATTAACTAGCCCTTTTGCGCACTCTGGATGAGTATAGTGCTTGGGGAGAAGGGAGGGATGTGCCAGTGATTCGCTCAGCAGTCCAGACTACCCTACTATCAGACTACTTACTTAGGGGAAGCCATGGCCTAATGGTTAGAGAGTTTGACTCCTAACCGTAGGGTTGTGGGTAGTCTCGGGCCACCAATACCACGACTGAGGTGCCCTTGAGCAAGGCACCGAACCCCAAAACTGCTCCCCAGGCGCCACAGCATAAATAGCTGCCCACTGCTCCGGGTGTGTGTGTGTTCACTGCTGTGTGTGTGCACTTTGGATGGGTTAAATGCAGAGTACGAATTCTAAGTATGGGTCACCATACTTGGCTGAATGTCACATCACTTTCACTTACCCTCTGTAGTCTTCTGAGGTCAGATTTGGTATTTGAGGTGAACCACCCTTAAAAAAGGAAAATATATTTCTTAAAATATATTGTGATATATTGTAATATATTATTTTCCCTTTTTATTTTCTAATATTTTATATATTTGAATACATTTAATAATATATTGATGATACATATATTATATAATATATTGCAAAATATACAAATGATTGCTGCTTTTAATATATTGCAATATATTGGAAAAATATAAATATATATAAGAATATATGCCTAATATATTACATGATATTTTCCAATATATTGCAATATATTTTTGTTTCATAAGGGCAGACAGTTATTGAAGTTCAGAGGACGGATTTAATGATGGTGGAGTAGAACTGTTCCGGCAGGTTGAACTTCCTCAGCTGGCGAAGCAAGTACGACAATGGAGTCAATGTGAATGTCCCACTTCAGGTCCTAAGAGATAGTGGTGCCCAGGAACCTGAATGACTCCACTGCAGTCACAGAGCTGTTCGTGATGATGAGTGAGGGGAGTGCAGGGGGGTTTCTCCTAAAGTCCACGATCATCTCCACAGTTCTTTAGTTAATCAGCCTGGTTTCCTTTATATTAGTGTTGTTGTGGATGGATTGCTTGAATGCATTAGCTTCCTGGATCATTAGACGGAAAACTTTCCCAGAGTTTAACATCTTAAAATTATCTGATCGCAGACTGATAGTAATTTTGCATTAAATGTGTTAAATTATTTAAACACGTTAAGGATTGTAAAATTAATCACATGCGTTAACGTGTTAACGATGACAGCTCCATCTAGAACCGCCCCTGCATACCGATCCAAAAAAATACTGGTTCTCAGTACTCATCCCTACATAATACAAATACATATTGTGAAGCAAATAATTACTCTTGCTCACACACAGCGGGGTCTCAAACTGAGAGCTATTGTATGACAAAAATACATCATTATGGCAATACATCAACTTGTTGGCTGTGCTCAATAAAGTTATTGTTTGTAAAGAGTTGGTGTCGCCATCAGCCCTTCATTAGAGCCCCTCATTGAATGCGTTCTTCCACTCCAGTTTTTCTAAACAACATTGTCTTGTCTGTTTACTGTGACTTGGCAGAGCTTCCCTCAACACTGAATGTATTACGGGAATCTTTGTTTATTTATAATGTGGCAGTGTGACCGTGCAGGCCACCAGTGCCACCAGTTGATTTTTGTGGTATTGAGACAGATACAAAAGTTGACTTTTTGAAATTATAAATATACCGTACAGTCAAAAGTCTGGACACACATACTCATTACTTATTATTACCACACAGAATAATAATGAATTCATTACCACCATTTTCTAACTATAATGTGTCAGATTTCCAGTAAAGCACTTCCGCTAATAGTTGTATTGTGATTCCATAGTTTTGTGTTCATGATGTAGATTTTACAGGCTTACAGTCATAATAGCTGGTTCAAGTGTAAAAAAAAATACCTGCAAGAAATTTGATTTGACTATAATCCACGCCCCAGAGCTGAATGTGTTGATGGCAGACCCACAGAAAATCACAGAAAAATCATCCATTCCCCGAGAAACGATGCTCCAGTGATATATCCTCTAGTGTCAGGATAGATCCACTAACAGGTGTTACAGCTACTTGTTAGGTTACATGCTCCTTATCTTCTTCTTCTCTTGGTTGATAGCAGATTGCAAACAACTTTTAGGTGCATACCTCCACCTACTGTACAGGAGTGTGCAACATTATGTTATTTAGAGCGCTTTTATATTCTGTTCAACCTAAGAAAATGAAGAAATTTAAATATTGCCTCCCGGGTAACTGTTATGCCCTCTCCCTCTCCTTCTGTTCCAGTATCCCCATCAGGTTCCACTCCCGCCCTACCTCCCAAACGTTATCCTGAACAACCCGTCTTTCCACCTCATATAACATACAGTGCAGTATGACATGTTCAGCATTTTCTTTAACCCCACAGATTTCACTATTCCTTTTGCCCATTAAAAACAAGGTGCCATTCAATCCTGTGCGATCCACTCTCAGTCTTGTCATTATAATCTCTTCTTGCCTGGTCCTTTGCCTATAATTTTTAATGCTAACAGATTTTTGTATTTTAGAATATCCCTTTCCTTTCATGTCTTCCTCCCACCATTTCTGCCATATTTCAGTATCTCTATTCTTAACTACTGCTTTTCCATTTCCTTTCCAGAGTGGCATTGGAAATGTTATTGTACTGCCTCTTTTGCTAGTTTCCTACGTTCTACATTCTGTTTTCTTTTCAAGGATAATATTTATCTCAGGAAAGCACCATATGGAATATTACTAACTGGGGTGGGTGCCAAAATATGAGTCCAAATATTCCATTCCATATTTCCTCACTCTGTTTTCTCCATTCAGTCCAAACGCATGACCTTTAAAACTTGGAATGCTCCCATCAGTCGTGTACTGTTAAGTCTGTAGAGTTTCCTTTCCCACTTCCTCTCAGTCAAATCCAATATGCCAGGGCTAGTTCTTCTCTTCTTAGCTTCAGAGGAGTGTCTCCTGTGTCTATGGGCATTCCATGGGAGTTGACTTAATAGCTCCAGTGCATACAGGTAATGCTCTTTCCTGTAAATCTATAAATTTTCCCAATTACATTTTTGCTGCTGCTCCATAAACTAAACAACCATGATTTATTGATATACATGCTGTCAGCTAGTGAATGTTTATCTGCACCCCAGTCATATCCGGTCACAGCTCTCAGTAAAAAAAAACTTTTTTTTGCATTTGGTTTCTAAGTATTTTAGGTGTTTTCCACACTCTTAAAACTGCCGCAATGAAAACGACCCAATTTGGGTTATTTTGACCCAACAAATTGGGTTATTATATTTATATTTTATGGTTTAAAATTCGTACATTGCTAGGCTAAAATGAACCCACATCGAGCTAGGCATTAAACCTACAAATCTTGTTCATTTTAAAATCAATTTTAACACACAAAGGACAACTATCAAAAGGTAAATATTTATTAAAAACAAGAAAACTGTCAAAAAGTAACATGCATGTAAGAAGAAATGCAGGGAAGTATGGCCCCATCAGCACAGTATGTGACATCTTAATTTTTGTCTGAGAGACCAATATTTTCTTCTAAACAGACATTTTAGATTTATTCATATATAAATATATAATAACAATAACTCTGTATTTATGAGGCTTGAAAATACAGATTATCTAGACTCTCAGTGGATTAACAAAAAATATATTCATTTGTGTTCTAAAGATTAAATTCTAAGTTTTATAGGTTTGGAATGACATGAGGGCAAGTAAATTATTTTTTGTGTGAACTATTCCTTGAAGAGGGAAGACCAAGAACGATAAATCTCCAAATCAGACAACTGCAATGAGTTCTGCAATGAAAAACACAGACGTCAATGGTTTTCATGAAATATGAGCACATAATTATAATTATTGCAACTAAATGTATAACTGCAATTAAAATGTGAAGTAAACAGGCAGGAGACAAAAGAAACATTTATTTTCTAAAAATAACTTACATAAATCTTAAAAGAATGATGGTCTCATATGTCTCTGGCTTTCCATATCTACAAAAACAAAAAACATTCTTTTACTCTCGGTAAAAAAAAAAAAATTGATAACATGTAATTATGATGTTTACTTGCCTTAAACTGTTTTTATCTCTCTTCCAAAGTAGCTGAGATTTTTTCCTGGGGTGGCAAAGGGGTTTCAGGAGGGGGGCCATGGACAATATTCATAATTTAAAATGCTTTGGTTTTCATTGAATGTGTTTTGTTCTCTACACTATACACACACAAAGAGCTAGACTAACGTTAGACCCTTATCTGACCTGACAATCACAGAAAAATTACATGAGACAACAAAGTATTGCAGATGTAAATAATGTAACAATGTGGTTGTTGCAGGGTTAACTGTCTGCTTATGGACTTTTTCGACTTGGTGTCAAACTTATCTCTAAAGTCACTGCTAACTGCTTATCAGCCTTTCTTCTCTGAGACAAGACTTCCCTTTGTTGTTATTTTTGGTATACAATTGCTGCATTTAAAATGTGTTCTGTAATTTGCTTTGTGCATTCCTCTGTCTTCTTCAGATGTAACCAGGTTTACTGACTTTTCACAGCATGTCCTAAATTTTCCCCAGTCTGCTTTCTCCAAACACCATGTATAAATTGTACATCCTTCTTGAAAACATGTTTATATTAACTTTAGTGAGAACTGAAAAGTGGTCACTTATTATTGCAGAAACATTCTTGACACACCAGTCACATGGATTTACCAAATTATCTGATACAATGTAAGATCTAAAAATGATGTAATACCCCTATTCGCATCTTGTACCCTGTCGATTATTAATGCAGAGCAATTATCTTTCTTCTATCACTTCTTCAACTGTTCCCATTTTTGTCTGTGTGATTGCTACCGCATAGACTATTATGTGTGTTGAAATCTCCACACCATATTTCTTTTCTGCATACATTCCCTGCCATTTCATTTAATTTGTTAATATTTACTTTTTTTTTTTTTTTTGCATGGATTATATAAATTTATCAACTTAATATTTCCCTTTTCCCTTGAACTATGGGTTTCAACTATTACACACTCCATATCTTCTGAACAGGGAACCTCCCTAACCCATCCTTAAGAAAGGTAATAAACCCTATCACACCTTAAAGTTCTAAACCCTGGTATCATAAAATCTATTGGGCATGTAACCAAGAATGTAGTACACATCCTGCATCTGGAACAAAATCTAATTCATGAATGTACTTTTTAAATTCCTGACCATTAGCTATAAAGCATCTCACATTCCATTGTAGTATGTGAAGAACCATGATTAGTGTCCTAATCATAATTTTTTTTTAAGTGTATTTCCATTTTTTCTTGCTGCCTCTACAATAGCCTTCATTCCATTACTTTTCTTTTTTAACTGTGATGCAACATTGATGATGTGACAAATGAAATAAAAAAAGTTTACTTTCTTCACTACTAAAGTATCTTCATCAACTTTACATTTGTGCTTACAACCTTTCTGCATGTGATCTGAAATCTGGATTTGTCTGATTAACTGGCGTTATGTTTCTTTGGCCCATTCCACTGAAGTTTCTGTTATTTGATCCTGTTTCTCTTAAGCCCCTTTCACACTGCACGTCGGACCCGCAATATTTCCGGAACATTGCCGGGTCGCCTTCTGTGTGAAAGCAACCATGTCCCGGAATTGATTACCGAATTGAACCCGGGTCAGGGACCTAGTAACATTGTGGGGTTCGACCCGGGACGAGCGCTGTGTGAACAAAAGCCAGATCTAATTCCGTGTCGAAGTGATGACGTGCGTTATCGCGCGACTCTTTTACCGGCTGTTTTGAAGGAAGATCAATGTTTGCGACGAAAACACATGTGCAAACTGTAATGAAGCAGAGATCAGTTAGTTCCTCACTTTCCGCGCTGACTCAGAGATCGTTTGCTTGCTTCAGTGAAAGTATAATGTGCCTAGCGTTGTTGACTCGTACATTACACGTCACGCGCTGATGTCACGTGTCGTTACAGGATCTTCAAGGGTTGTGTGTGAAAGCACGCACATATACTGGGTCATCACTGGCAGTGTGAAAGTGCCAAATCTAGCGACCAGGGACCAATTGCAGGAACACTTTACCCCTGTATTTGCCGGAATGGCAGTGTGAAAGGGGCTTTACTTTCTTTAGTGCTTCTGCATATGATACTTTATTTAAAAATCTAACCTTATGGACTTCTCTGGCTTCTTCCGGCGCTTCACATCCTCCAAATGCTCCTCTATGCTCTCCTCCATAGTTTCAGCATTTAACATTTGCATCCTTTTCACATTTACCATACTCATGCTGAGAAGTAAGCCGAGTAAGAAATAATATTATGGAAGTGAATGGGATCCAAGAATAGTTTGTATATTAACATTATTCCAAATAATCCTCCTTTGTGTTCAGTAGAACAAATACATTTCTACAGGTTTAAAACAACTCAGGGTTGAGTAAATGATGAAAATGTTCTTTTTTTGGTGAACTATCACTGGTTTGAATCCTATCTCTCGTGTAGGGCTTTAAGGGATGCCTGGGGAGGGGCAGTCTTCATAGCACATAAACTGGTCACTGGGGTTCCTCAGGGATCATTCTTGGACCCCTCCTCTTCTCCATATACACTACATCACTGGGTCCCATTGTACAGGCACATAGCTTCTCCTACCATTGCTATGCTGATGACACACAGCTCTATCTCTCATTTCAACCAGATGATCCAATGGTAGCTGCATAGATCTCAGGTTGCCTGGCGAACATCTCGGCATGGATGAAAGAACATCACCTACAGCTCAGTCTGGCAAAGAGTTAGCTTCTTGTCTTCCCTGCCACTCAAACTCTACAGTATGATTTCCCCATCCAGCTATGCTCTTCTTTAATTACCCCATCGATGGTCAGAAACCTTGGTGTAATCTTTGGTGACCAGCTGACCTTCAAAGACCACATAGCAAATATTGCTTGATCTTGCAGGTTTGCATTTCACAACATCTGGAAGGCCAGGCCGTTTCTAACGGAGCATGCTGCACAATGCTCTTCTGGCTGGACTTCCATCAAGCAAAATCAAACCTCTACAAATGATTCAGAATGCAGCAGCATGACTGGTCTTCAACCAGCCCAAAATAGTAAATGTTACACTTCTCATTATCTCCTTACACTGGCTACCAGTTGAGGCTCGCATCAAGTTCAATACATTGATGCTTTATTTGATACAATCACACCAGTGTGAGAATTTTCAGTGAATCGTATCATCAGCTGCTAAATTCAGATCTGCGTTCGCTGGCTTGCGCTGAGCCAGAGACAGACATGTTTTTATAGCACTGCACAATATAACCAATCACACAAGATTCTGTTGAGCTTATGAATGCATTAGCCAATCAGGGGTGTTCAGATAAGTCATCGCTAAAATGCCAGTGCTTCCTTCCTCCACTCGCTGACTGGAGACCTCTTTCTGGAGAATTCTCTCATCAGAATCAACAATGTGCAGATTTGTGCACAAATCTGTAAATAAGATATTGATTTCACAGTGTTAACAGTTTCAGCAATTTTAATGGGAGTCTTTTAGAGTGACTGAACTCTAAAATGTCAGTGAAAATGTTCTTTGATAATGTAAATGTTCTTTCCTCTTTATCTGTACAATGAAAGATAAGTAGCCTAACTTAACACATTTTTATATCACATTCATTTTCAATGTTAAGCCTGAGTGGTCCCAGCTATAAAAGATCCCAGTCATGATTCAGGACTGCAGACAGTAAGTGAAACAGCATCAAATGTCTGTTTTGTTGGCATTCAAAGGTCAAGTGCTCGTCACTCTTTAGCTCCGCCCAAAGCACGCCTCCGGGAGCTCAACTTTTTCCGGAAAGAATCGTAAAGCTGTAGCTTTCTTTTATAAATATAATAAAACAAAAGACTTTTGGGATATACAGTACAGACCAAGAGTTTGGAAACTTTTTTTTTTTTTTATGTTTTTGAAAGAGGTTTCTTCTGCTCATCAAGCCTGCATTTATTTGATCAAAAATACAGAAAAAACTGTAATATTGTGAAATATTATTACAACTTAAAATAATAGTTCTCTATTTGAATATACTTATAAAAAAAATTATTCCTTTCAAAGCTGAATTTTCAGCATCATTACTCCAGCCTTCAGTGTCACATGTAACATCCAGTCGATCACATGATCATTTAGAAATCATTCTAATATTCTGATTTATTATGAGTGTTGGAAACAGTTCTGCTGTCTAATATATTTGATGAATAAAAGGTTAAAAAGAACTGCATTTATTCAAAATAAAAATAAAAAATTCTTATAATATGTTCTAATAATATATTTTCTTTACTATCACTTTTTATCAATTTAATACATCCTTGCTGAATAAAATTATTGATTTTATTTTAAAAAAAAGAAAGAAAAAAAAATACTGACCCCAAAATTACTGACCAGTAGTGTATATTGTAAGTAAGAAACTTCTTTCAAAAACATTAAAAATAGTAATGTTTCCAAACTTTTGGTCAGTACTGTATGAAGGATGCAGTACTACACGATTGGGTGAAACTGTGTGTGTTATGCCCCCTTAAATGTTGTTCTGTGTGTGCTCCCACCACATCGCTCCTTACCCACTGTCTAGCGAAACGGAAGTTTAACAACACATTATAAGGAAGTACGTCATTGTATTTACTTCCGTGTTGTAGGCATAACTTATATTTTTATAGACAATTTAAAAATGTTTGTTTTTAAGATCATGAGAAACTTAAACTCACCCAGACTTTTGACTGCAGTGAGTGTATTATGTGCTGTTGCATGACAATAATTCATTTACAAGAAATAAATCATATGTTAAAACAATGTAAAGCATTGCCAATAATCCATAAATGGAAATGCCTGAGGAAAATGAATAAAAATCCTTTCAGTTTTTGGTATAGTTACTGATTTTCCCCCTTGGCATGGTGCTTCGCTGATCTGCCTGTAAAAGATTCCCTGGAAAAGCTTGTGGAAACACCCAGTTTCAATTTCACTTTCCCCTTTCTTTCGATGCCATCTGGATATAAAATAGCCTTCATTCAGAGTGGGCTCTGACCTTATTCTGGTCTTCTGGGGGGTTTCCGCCACAGTGAGGGGGTGGCCAAATCATTTAAATTTAGCATATGTTATACTGCCACCTGCAGTCTATTTGACAAGCTGTTTATTTTCATGTTAGCATTAACGGTGCATGCAGCTTGAATTGTCTTTTGTCATTTATTTAAATAGCACACTGGCACTAGTGTGTTTTAAATTTACATTTAGTCATTTTGCAGACGCCTTTGTCCAAAGCGATTTACAATTGGGAATACATAAGGCAAACAGACAGTGCTCGCAATACCAAGTTTCAGGCAAAGGGAAGGAATAAATAAAGAGATAGACAAAGTTTGGAGAGGTGGACCAAGTGAAAAAGGACCCAGTTTTGTTTGTGTTCACACTATTGCAGTTCCTCTTTTTCCTCTTTTTTAATCTTTCGCACAAAAATATAAGTTTCGTATACCTTTGTAATATTTATTTTGAATTGCTTTCCTTGTCTATGTGATCATGTTTATTTCATAGCAGACTTTTTAGCAGATTTTTTTCTGATCTGCACAGATATAATTTATGCCATATGAGTGGGGTGGGGCAATGAGTGTAAAAAGCATGATTTACAGGTTTTCACAAAAAATATAATAATAATAAAAAAGAAATACAACTTCAAATTTGAGGCTTTCAAATTTAAAATCATTTTTAACAAAAGAGTCGATCAAATCTAATGTATGTGTTATTTTATTAATGGTTTAATGGCTGGTTTAATATCAATCATTTTAATCATATTAAGCTATGACTATTGTCTTTCTGTCCCCATTGTACTTTTAATGGCCTCAAATGTGACTTTTTAAAGACCTGGGGAATACATGCTGAGATAGAAAAAAAAATTGATCAAATTAAATAAAATATAATAAAATGCTTTACATTTTATGGCACAGTACAGGTATCCTTAAATTCAGCATTTAAGTAATAAATGTACTAATCAAATGAAAAATGTTATTATATTATATTATATTGTTAATCGCATGAATAATAGATTCTACTGATTCTGATATTAGGCTGCTGTACAAGAACTACATACTGCACAGATCAGTTACACATGCGATTTCTTCACAAATGTTTACATTCGATTGAGACAAAACCAACTGTGTTTATATGAACCATGGGTTTCCTTTTAAGGGAACTTCAAACTACGCCCTCTACTATGGGGAACACCTCATCATGTTCCTGTCTGAAACATACACTGAAAAACACAAACAACATGTTGGCCTGGTGACAGCCCATGATGTCAAGTAGGGGTAGCTGCAGAGCAATGGGCGTGCAATAGGTAATGGGAAAGCTGGCTGTTAAAGGTACAATTTGTAAGATATGTGCAGTAAAATTTCCAAAAAACACTAGGCTAGTGTTATATATTTTGTCCAGCTGATTACTAAAAATATCTCTAATGTTTTCAACTACTTGTAAATTATGAGAAAATTCCCATTCTAAATAGTGAAGGGGCGGTCACACTGGACTTTTCGTTCCATTGACTTCCATTCATACCCATGCGAATGCGTCAGACCGGAAACGCAGGCTCATGCGAAAAATTACGCATTTCGCTGCGTTCGAAATTTCAAGTTAGGTGAACTCTGACCTGCGAATTTGCATCACGTGAAGTCGTGTGACCAGTAGATGATCGATACGTCACTGCGTGACCTCTCTGTACAGAAATTAAAAAATGAAGTAAGTGCTAATTTTAGCCATACCGCAGCATCTTATTTTGTATAATACATATTTAAAAGATAATAAAAAAAGAAGCTGCATGGTTCACAGGGTCAATGGAAACAGGAACAGATGGTACATTTGAATGAGGACACGTTCTATAATTTTTTTATTGTTTAGTGTGTATATATTTATAGAGAGAGAGAGAGACGGAGAGTACAATATAATAAGATGCTTTCGACGCTGTCGCAAAAGACACAGTACAAGCACATATTAATCCATGTTGTGATATCTGAGGGGAAACCGTTATATCTTGCTCCTGCCCATATTCGCAGCGGTGTCCGAAATAATTTTGTACGTTCAAAGGCTAGTGTGACCGCCCTTATGAAACAAAAATATATTGCAGTATATTGGAAAATATCATGTAATATATTAGGCAGCTAATGCCTAATATATTCAATAAAAAGGGAAAATAATATATTACAATATATCACAATATATTTTAAGAAATATATTGGTAAATATATTTTCCTTTCGTAGTTTGATTCCTCGCTCCGTGGGCTGTTCTCATGGTAGTATTAGCAGTGCTTGAGAGCACGCAACTCCCTTGTTGAATTCGGAGTTCTCCTCTCATGTGAGAGTTGCGTTCTCTGTTTTCCCAGAGCAGCGGTAGGTCGAGCTCCCCTCTCGTTTGAGAGCTGGGTGTTTGCCCCCTCAGCTAGATATTTACTGCGTGCCCCTCCAGCATTTATACCTTAGATCGAGTTGGTGACTCTTGAACCTATTGGTTTTGGGATGCACCATTCTGTCTATGAGCTGCTCTTTCAATGTGCGACGAGAGCCCCTTAGAACGGTATCCTAAAATCCATGTTATGGTTAGGTGTGCACGTGAAGTCTTTGTGCACTTTATAAAATCCACAATGTGGTAAGTTTGCATGCTAGTTCTCTGTATTCTTTTCTAAAATCCTATATGGTCAGGGCTTTGCACAGTTAATTTGTGCCCTTTCTCGACAGGTAAATCCCCGATCATCTTGGGTGCCACTTCACCTATGTATCCTCTGGATACCTATTTAGACAGGGTGTTGCTACTAGGGATCTGTTGAAACAGTTCCTTTACCACACTTATACAAGAGAAAGCAATAGACTCTGCGTGAAAGGCCAAGACATAATATGATGCTTGGCCCTTGGTTGTATTTCTTTAAAGGAATCTATTCTTGACTCCAAGCCTTGAGCTCTACCCCTGGCCCAGAAGTCTGGCCGTAACAGGTAAGTTTGGGTTTGTTGCCTAGGCCTTTGATTGGTACTTAGTGCGGATGAAGAAGTGGTTGACGTGTTCTCCCAGTGCCTATTTATACTATAGTCGCACCGGTAGTGACATCATGGGCTGTTGCCGGCCAACGTGTTGTTGGTGTTTTCAATGTATGCTTCATACACGGGTCATGACAAGGCTTTCCCCATACCTACCCCTAGAGGGCACAGTGTCTCGTTTCCTACTCAGGGAACCATGGTTACATAGGTAACCTGAGACATTTTTTTTTTCGTTGAAACAATAAACTCTGAAAAAAGTGTAGTTCAGCCCCCTGCATGGATGTGCATGCTCGTAGCCTATATCAAACATTTTTTGTTTGGAAGCGGTTGAAATTAAAATGAATGAGTGTATGTTGTGAGCAAACAGTTTGTAGAGATCTGCCTGAGGAAGCAGCCACTAAGAACAGCTGATTGGTTCGGAAACATCTGATGGCCAAACTACATTGGAATTCGCAAATGGAAAAATCAAATGAGATCGGCCTGATTTGTGTTTATAATGGACATTTCAGTGAACTATACCTTTAGCCGAAAGTGAACTGTACTAATACCTTCTCCAGAGATGGTCTCGGTTCAGTTCACTTCTGAAGGGACTGAGATCGTTTGGAGTGTTCACATATCGGCCAAAAATCATGCGAACCGTGCTCAGACCCCTGAAAAAGACCAAGTGTAAAAACATACTTAGATAGTAATCTATAATTTCCTTACATGTCTGATGACTGTTTAGGATTTTCTCCATCTTTCCACTTTGTGTTTGCCTTAATTAGCACTGTTAAAGTGCGTTTTTTAGTTGTTGTTTTTTTGTCTTTGTGTGTGGGGATTCTCTCAGACGCTGGGTCACGTCATGGAAAAATACAAAATTTCTATGCAAATACTTTTAAGAGGAAACTACTATAAGTACAGTCTTTGTCTATTGTGGTTGCACACCATTAAGTATTTTTTTACAAAAACATTATTGTGTAAAACATTTTAAAATAGCACCAAACTACTGAATGCACGTTTGACCTTGACTAGGTACGAATTGTAAAGAAAGTATTAATCTCCACTGATTCTCATAAAATATCTTCATAAATATACATTTTCCCATTGGTTTACTTACATATTGATTTATAATGTATCATTCTGGTGTTTCACAACTAAAAACAGCAGCATTAGTGTCAGAAAGGAAGGGAAAACATGGCACATCCCAAGCACATCAGGCTGACCTACTACACCTAGGAATGAGAAACAAGGGCAATGTGAACAAAACAAGTCAAAAGGTGACAACATCACTATTGTCTTGCATGGAGCTGGGGTTGCTTTTAAGCAGGAGAGCAACATGAGAACAAAATACATTCCCTATTTCAGCCTGCCAGAGATCTGTAATCAGGGGCAACATTCATTTCATCAGCAGGTAGAAGCACACGAGGGAAAAACTATAAATAGCAAGAAAATGGTTGTTTTTCTGGAACAGCTCCATCAGAGCCATGACTTCAATTCAATTGGGAAATCTGTAATATGAGCTGAAGAATACCCACAGATGTTCTCCACCTGTTTTGGCAGAGGTGGAGCAAATATTCACTGGAGAATGTGCAAAAAGATCATAAACAGAATTGAGTAAAGGAATAAGAGATGTATAGCTTATTTTCACATTTGAATTTTTAATGCTATTAAAGAAAGGAAAAATCATTGTGGTGAAATGTTAATGGACAAATATATATGATACCATAAAGTCCATACCTTATGTATACCGTTTAGTTTGTTAAAACGAAGAAGTTTTTGTAACTTTATATATAACTGACTTTATTTTAACATTCATTATACAACCACACATATTTAATGTCCCCTTTATTGGTAAATTCAGGCACTTTTGACACTGACATGAGATTAAAGGGATAGTCCATATTTGGAAGAATATTGATAACTAAACAGTTGTTCTTCCTTTTGACACCATTGAATGGACACTTGGAAGTCAATAGGAACCAAAACTGTTTCGTTTTCAACATTCTTCAGAATTTCTTATTTTGTCTTTCACACAAGAGATAAAGACTTACATGTTTAATTTTCACCATAAGGGTGAGAAAATGAGGACAGGATTTTCATTTTTGAGTGTTTCTGTATTTCAAGTTCCAAATAAGGCATGGTGCCAATGCCAGTGGTTTAATTCATAGTGAATGCTTGTACTGTGTATAAATGTTTATATGTATATGCTGGATAAAGGCATATATAATGCTTTAATTACTGTCAGCAAGAGTCCCATTCCTTATGAATTCACCAAACAGAGGAATCGCATTTATGTTTTCACTTCAGAAAAAGTTGACTGAGTTGCAATGTTCTCTTAAAGCTATTAGTCTGTTTTGTTACTCTAAAAAACAATATTATAACCCTTTATATACTTATGGAATGAATGCTGAAAACGTGTTTGTTTCCTCTAATGTTATCGGATATTTTCTTTTGTATAGTAAAGATAAAGGATTTTGTCACTGTAGCTTACATCAGTAAACCCTCTGAACCCTGAAAAATGCCACAGGTAATCCAGTGAACCCATACTGGCTTTTTGTCCTCTTCATTCCTCTCAGTGCCCTACATCATGATGTGCTCAGCCAGGAATCTTTTGTTTCAGTGGTTTGTAAACAAATCCAGAGAATTCACTCTGTGTGTCATCCACTGTCCCAGGCTATATGTGGAATTTGTGATGCTTCCAAAAGCAGAATATGTTAAAGGAGAAGCAAAAAAAAAAAAAAAAAAAACATCATAAGGTGGACCATTTTTAATGACATCTATATATATATATCTGTTTCATACATGCTGAAATTCTGAAAATAAAATAAAACAAAACAAAAACATAATTAATGGAAACCAATATCTGAAATATTTTGATTAGATAAAAGAAAAGTTGGCAAAAAATCTTATCAAGCCAAATCACTGCCATTTTCTATAACCCTTATGTTCACATAATTGTGAAACTAATACGACTTCCATCTTTATAACATTGTGATTTAATCGAATATATCAAGACAAATATTATGGGGACATAATAATGTAATGCATACCCTAACAGGAATGGCCCAATCAGCTAAAAAATTTCCCATATTTGCACTAGCAATTATTTCTGAAGAACAAATAGGTAGCTGACTTTTGAAAAACAGACTGACATCGCATTGAAATAACAACAACGGGGAAAAAAGTCTATATTAATAAAAGCCTGATGGGGCGTTTTAAATATCTGAATTTACGTATAAAAATGATAAAAAGTAATAAGTTATTTACCACAAAATATCTTTCCCAATCATCAAGTAAATCGGTTTGTCCTTTATGATTGATAGCCAAATTTGACAAATAAAATAGAACCCAGTGAGGCGCAAGCCAATCAAAACATCCGTTTATGGCATGGGGGCGGGACTAGGTTGTAGCCGAGTTAAGATTGGAAGTCACGAGGTCTTACGTGCTCATTCATTGTGGTTTAGCATACGAGCAGAGGCGTGCGAGAGGTGAGTAGAACTTCGCGAAAACATATTGGTCTACTCATTGGGGAGTTCTTCTGGAAAATAATTTATTCTGTTTCAGCCACATTTCATAAATATATTCGCACTTTGGCTTGAGGAGATACTGCGTGTTAGGTTACTGTTAATGCTGCCATATGTTAGCTCGTATACGTCAGTCATGTTGGTTCACATCATCATCATTATGTGACTGATTGTAAAGTTTTGCTCATGAATGCTGTTTTATTGCAGGTCCCCTGTATCGAGGGCGTCGTGAGTTTTCTCCCCAGGGTTTATCACTCTGCTCCGCGAGGTGTAACCAGCACCGACCCCTAATCAGCTAACTAAACCCACCAATTCAAACCAGTAGTTCACCTCTTCTCAGGGCGACCAGCGGTGTGTTTATGTCTTTGTTTTGCGAAAACGTTGAGTACCTGGACGACAGGAGCTACGGATGGGAAAGGTACGTCGATTTCAGTTATTTCTGTATTTTTCTCTCTCGTGACTGCGCGTAGTACTCTCGCGATACTTGTTTAACAAGGTCTAGGAGTTCGCATCAATCTCAATGTGTTGCATACTGCACCGAATAAAATGGCGTCCTCCTTTGGTGTGACGCACTCTGCAGCATGGGGTTGCTCAACACAGGGGTTTCATCTCGTCATCATGCGAGTACATGCAGCAGCATAATGTTTAAGTCTGAGGATGTCATTGTTTTCTATCCTAAACAGGAATCCATTTAAGTATTGAGTTGTATGAAGATCCCAGTATCACCATGACAGGTGCTCCTAGTAGATAACTAGCCAGGCTTATGGAGAATGGGCACACCTCATTTTAGATGTCTGCTGTAGTTGATATCACAGTGGTAATGATGCTAAACCGTGTGAAACTTGTTTTCTGCTCCTAATCCTCACTCCCGTGTCCTCTTTGCAGTGCTATAGTGCAGCTGCTGGAAGCTGTTTGGGGGGATCTTAGTCAACGCGCTGGAAGCCTGGAGCCTCAGTGGCCGTACCCTTTTCATGTCAGAGACAGAGTACTCTTGCAGTCGTTTATGTCATCCCCTCCTCTTCAAACAGAAGATACTAATAATTGCCAATTCAAGATCTTCTCGTCTTGCTGATAAACCACACGGGAAGCCAAAATGTCCGTCAATGTCAATCGCAGCGTGTCAGACCAGTTCTACCGCTATAAAATGCCCCGTATCATTGCTAAGGTGGGTTTTAAATGTGTATATATGGCCGGGGTTGATATTTATTTCTTGATGACAAATATTAATATAGATTAAGTAAATTGTATGTAAATGCATGATTTGTTTCTTAATAATAAATTAAAATGCATGATATACATGCTCTCTTTTATTATTATTAAAATTTAATATATAATCAATTTAAAGGTCATTGTGATGAAATTTGACCATTATTTATTCATTACAGATGCAAACTAAACCATGTTTGTTTATCACAGGTGGAAGGCAAGGGGAATGGAATTAAGACGGTCATAGTCAACATGGTTGATGTTGCTAAGGCTCTGAATAGGCCTCCGACATGTGAGCATCGTTTTAAAAAGCTATTAAACTTTTTCCTTTTATGGATTTTTTATTTTTATTTTTTCATTTGACATTATATTGTAACCTCCGTTTAGATCCCACCAAATTCTTTGGTTGTGAGTTGGGAGCCCAAACCCAGTTTGATGCCAAGAATGACCGCTACATCGTCAATGGATCCCATGAGGCAAACAAACTGCAAGACATGCTAGACGGATTCATTCGCAAGTTCGTGCTGTGTCCTGAGTGTGACAATCCTGAAACTGATTTGGTAAATATTTCCATTTAGACTTTCATAGAAAGGTCATGAAGTGAGACTATTGATGAGCCGGTGCATTCTGGTGGATGTTGAACTGGGTGCCCTTGATGCCCCGTTGAACCGAGTGCCCTTTATGTTTAAATGCACGTTGCTGAGTATGCAGGTCTCTGTGGGGTCACGCATGTAGCTTCCACGTGTTAAGATTGTTTTACAGGTGTAAAGAGGAAATTAGCTGTGTCATTAACTGTATACAAGTCACCTTCAGTTTCTCATGGTTACATTTCAGTCGCCAAAACCAATCAGCCAATGGCAAGGAGGGGTTCCATTTATAATGGGATTGTTCACACACAAATTAAAGATCTGTCATTATTTACTCGTTCCAAACTAGGGGTGGAATAGTTCTGTATAAAAAAAGTGCTAGGACTGCAGTTCATCTTAAATCTGACAACGCATCTGTAATGTGGTTTGTTATAAAAACACGTGAAACAAACTGGGTTCAGCTAATGTATGTTTCTGTTGATAAATGTGCATTCTGCCTTCCCAGTACATTACAGCAACAGTGATGGAAAAACAAATAAATTGTGGACAAACCATTCACTCTTGTTTAATGTGAATGCTGTGCCCGTGTGCTAGAATATGAGCAGTCATTTATTACATCATCGTGCTGATAGTGCGCATGCACACATTGAAATCTGTTTACATTAAACCCATTTAAAGGATTAGTTCACTTTCAAATAAAAACTTCCTTTTATTTTACTCACCCCCATGTCATCCAAGATGTTTACATCTTCCTCCAGTTAATAAGAAATTAAGGTTTTTGGTTAAAAGATAACAGGATTATTCTCCTTATAGTGGACTTCAACAGCTACCAAACGGTTGAAGGTCCAAATTACAGTTTCAGTGCCGCTATGGACAAAAAATATCCAATGATATTTTACATTTTGTTTACTTTAGCTCCCTAAAAAAAAACCCTGAAAATAATGGTTTATTTTATGTATCTTTACTCTCTTGTATTTATTTGTGCTGTTGATTTGTAGTTAGATTATTCATATTTTTTAATTTTTATCAAACAGATACTGAAACTGTGACTCTAAAACTGTGATAACCGTGAGTAGGTACAACTGTTCCACCCTTATTCCAAACACATAAGACATTCATTCAAAGAGCACACAGTATCTATTATGTGTCACGCATGTATGGCAGAATGTGGACTTTCAGTGGAGGGGCAGAAATGTCTTGTTTTATAAGAGGAATTAGTTTTTTATACTTGAGAGCAATGTTCTTTTAGTCCTGCTGATCTTCCTCTGCAGTGCAGTAGTGAAGACCTCCTGAGATTTTTTTTTTAGCAGGGTCTCAGCTGGCCTGGTTTCGGTTTCATGCTTCAGTCGACTTTATATCCTCTCTGTAAGGTTATACATAAGATATAAGGCATAGCTCTAGTCTTGTACACAGGGCAAAGCATACACCTTTTTTACATAAAATAATTTCAAGTGGAAGCAATTGTGAGCAATGTGCCCTTCAGGTTTGTAGCTGGATTCATCGTCGCACAGCCTGTTGATCAATGTAGTTTAATAAAGTCAAATCTTCTCCTCATTGTAGCACATTAATCCCAAGAAGCAGACCATTGGAAACTCTTGCAAGGCTTGTGGTTACCGAGGCATGTTGGACACTAGACACAAACTCTGCACCTTCATTCTCAAGAATCCACCAGGTAAATACAGACTTTAAACGACGGTTAATTGATATTTTGAATCCCTAGTGTTAAACGCATGATGATCTTCACTTTCATATTATGCTTTTAATGTTCCACAAACCTTTTCTTTCAAATAAAACTGAAGGAAGGCTTGAAATTTTTGGTAACCCTAATCTATCTTGGATTTAGTATGTGCTTGTAAGCAGTATGTATCGGCAGTAGTCAAAAACTCAGTTTGTCTACCATGCTGAGTTAATGTTTGTGTACTAAACTGTACTGCTCTTTTGATAACTTCCTCTCTTCTGTCATGTTGGTGCAGAGAATGACAGTGGATCTGTGAAAAAAGAAAAGGAAAAGAAGAACCGAAAGAAGGACAAAGAGAACGGCTCAAGTGGTGGAGAAGCTGGAAACCATAATGACATAGATGCCCCTGATGCTGTGGTAAGTGCTGCTTTGAGATCCTCTCCTGAAAAACCACCTACCAGCGTAAGAGATGAGAAACACTGCTGATGAACGTGATCTTATGACAGGATGGGGATGATGAAGACTGGGCTGAGGAGACCACCGAAGAGGCCCAGCGTCGCAGGATGGAGGAGATCAGCGAGCACGCAAAGGGTCTCACGCTCACTGATGATTTGGAGAAATCCCTGGAGGAGAGGGTCAACATATTTTACAACTTTGTGAAGGTGTTTGTCTTCAAATTGTACTGAAATTGCTCTCTATATAGACACTATCCTCATTCAGCTCCGTTCTTTGTTTCTACCCTTCAGGAGAAGAAAGACAGTGGAGCGATTGACTCCGCAGATAAAGAGATCTTGGCTGAGGCTGAAAGGCTGGATGTGAAAGCCATGGGTCCTCTGATCCTGAGCGAGCTGCTCTTTGATGAAAACATCCGAGAACAGATTAAGAAGTACAAGCGCCACTTCCTCCGGGTACGTCCCTCATAGCTGGTAACATTTTAACATTTTCGTTATTCTTAATGTTTTGTTTTTTCCAAGGTTTCCACTCTTTGTCCGATGAGTTCACAACTTTTTCCTTTTTGTGTCATTCAGAATTCACAATTTAAAGGGTTAGATCTCCAGAAAATGGAAACTCTGTCATTAATTACTCACCATCATGTCATGTTAAAGGGCCAGATAGATAGTATGGACATAATTAAAATGGTCCACATGACATCAATGATTCGACTGCCATTTTAAGAAACCCCTGATTGGGAAACCTGCACTACAACAGAAAACAGAGTTCCCATGTGTACAAACCTTATTCCTTTTGTTAAAATGCACTAATGCTGCACTATAATAAGTGTAAGAAGTTTACATTTCTGTCCACAGTTCTGCCACAACAATAAGAAAGCCCAGAAATATCTTCTGGGTGGCTTTGAGTGTCTGGTGAAGCTGCATCAGACTCAGCTCTTACCCAGAGTCCCCATCATACTCAAAGACCTGTATGACGCCGATCTGCTGGAGGAAGATGTCATTCTCGCATGGGCTGAAAAGGTAACCTGCCAACACACAGCCTCTAGTGTCTGATGAAATGATGTAGGTCAGAGTTGAACGTGGCTCTGATAAAAGTAGTTTAGATGCATGAGCTCTTTGATATAACACAGATGAAAGGATGATGCGGTCAGTTACCTGTTGCTAGGCAAACCTTGTCATTGTAGTCTGTGCGTCGGAGGGGGTTGTAATATGGTAACGTCTGTGACCTGCATGCTGCTGGAGACTAGCGTTCTGGAGTCTAAGCCTGTTGGTGACATTTCTGCTATAGGTGTCCAAGAAGTATGTCTCCAAAGAGTTGGCTAAAGAGATTCATGCCAAGGCAGAGCCCTTTGTTAAATGGCTCAAGGAGGCAGAGGAGGAGAGTGAGGGCAGCGAGGAAGAGGAAGATGACGACGATGACAACGTTGAGGTAAAAAAAAAAAAGCCATGTTATTACATCAGTTTTCATTACCAGGATTTTCGATTTATAATAAGATCATTGTAAATATAGTAGTTAGTTGATAAACCTTGTTGGTGCAGAATTTACTCTCATCTTCCTTTTCTCTAGGTGGTGTATTCCTCCTCGGCCCGCGAGTTGAAAATGGAGACCACAAAACCTGAGAAGTTGGACCATGAGGAAGAGGACATTGATATTGATGCCATTTAAAGATGAAACCAAAAAGCTTCAGTTGCCTCTTCACACACTGCTCCGCTTCTTTTTGTCAGACGCATGCCTTTCACTTCCTATGGCTCTTCCTTAAGCTCTAGGCCTGGGTTAGTGCTCTGCTCAAAGCCTATTATTTTAGTCTTTTCTCACCAGCTCTATTGACGAATTGTTGCTGTTGTTTGTATGCATGAGTTTCTTCGATTATAGAGCATAACTGCACACAAGTTCCCCTTGTATTTTTGCAACTATTAAAAATGAATTCCACCATGTGTCTGTCTAGTTGGTTTAGACACTAGTAATTTTTAATATTAAAGGCTGTTAAAGTCTGGGGGTCAGTACTTCCAGAATAGTATTATGCAGCACAGCTGTTAAGACATGTTTCTTGAGCAGCATATTAGAATGATTTCTGAGGGATCATGTGACACTGAAGACTGGAGTAATGATGCTGAAAATTCAGTGTTGCGTCACAGAAATAAGTTCTATTTTGAAATATATTCAAGTAATGTTATACAATTACTGTTTTTCCCATATTTTTAATCAAATAAACAGAGATTGGTGAGCAAAAGAGACTTAAAAAAAAATAGCTGAAAATTCTTACCGACCCTGAACTTTTCTGTGATGATAGGGAAAATAGGTTCTGACTACTCATATTAGTAGGGAGATATCAAGCAATTGGGTGTTTCCAAATCAGGCATTTATTTATATTTTAATGTTACACATTTAATGTTTTAGTTGTGGGATTTTTGACATCAAAATCAGACACAAGGCCCTGAAGTCCAAAAGTGTAAGACAAATCCAGTAAATCATAGAAATACTCAACACAAAACACAGTAGTCTCTGCACACAACCATATAGTCAAAATTTCCTTGATAACAAACAATCCTAACATTCTGCTAGCAGCTAACTACCATTACTCCAGCAACATTTATATAAAAGATCATAAATATTATTTTCCATGTCGTCTTTGCACCAGTAGAAGATGATCACAGTGTTTTGCCCTACACATGGCTTTCTTTTAAATGCTATTTTCAAAAAGTACAAAATATATAAAGCAGGACTTTGTCAATCTTTGATGATTTTGGTGCAGACATACTTTTTGTTTTAATATACATTTTGGATGGTATTACATTGTGCAAAACGCAGATAAGATAAAACACCCCACTAGTCTAATACTTCTCTATCCTGATTAGCTTACATTGATTTTAGTGCAACATGGAGGTAGTTTGACAACTACCAGTTTCTTTTCAAGGACACTTATTAACATTAATTTGCCAACTTAAACTACAATGTGTGTGAGAATAACAAAAAATTCAAAACCAACTCCTACTAACGTCTCTGCATTTTTTTTGTTCATATCCATAACATTCAGTTAAAGGAATATTCTGGGTTCAATAAAAGTTAAACTCAATCAACAGAATTTGTGGTAGAGTATTAATCACCATAAAAAATATCTTTAGTTGCTTAAAAAAGGAAATGGATGGAAGTAAATGAGGCCAAACTTACTATTTTATAAATGATGTGAAAATTATTCGAGCTTAAAAGTGACATTAAAGACATTTATGTTACAAAAGATTTTTATTTCAAATAAATGCTGTTCTTTTCAATTAGACTCCTAAAAAAAATAGGCCTTTTTTTGAGGATTTAAATCTGAAATGTAATCTTTACCATATTATAAAATCACTTAATTTTTTTTTTTTTAATTTTACTATTACAGTTGGCATATTATTTGGGCTGTAAAGATATTTAAATCATTTTAAGAGTCTTTTGAGGGTTTTAAGGTTTACAGGATTGCGTTGTCATGGGGGGAAAAAATCAAAATTGTAAATAAATATACACAGAAAAGACTAGAAAGCAATTATTCTAACTAAAACCATGTTAACATTCTTACTATTTGCCACCTGTGTCTATACTATAGAAACAATGAGTATTTTAATGTTTTTGAATTGGGCCAGTTTTCTATTTTAAGTGCCTTACTGTATCCCAGAGCTTTTTTGATTTTATAAATTGTTTTCTGAAAATAAAGGTGGGACAAGGAAATACATTTTTGTGATAATTAACATTATGCCACAAATGCTATCAGTTTGTATATTAATTTAATGCAAAGTCAAGAGAATAGGTCGAATCTCTTTTATTAAATAAATATCAGATTCAAATGGAAAGGAAAAGCATGTTAATGCTAACTTTTTTTTCTTCTTCAAATTGGCTACTAGATTTTAGATGACTACACAGAATAAAGGTCTCACTGACAGCTTTCACCAGAAGAGGGCACTATTGGCTTAGTTATGATTTGATGATTGCAAAAAACTTTTTCCACCGCAGCATCTTTCCCCATATTGCTTTTGGTATACTGGGCTTGGCACGGAAACGTGGATATCAATCGCTTTGGATTCAAGCGACCATGCTAGCTGCTTAAAAAGGGTTATCAGAATTGGCACTAAAAAAATAATCAGTGCTACATACTCTGAGAACCTCAAATGAGAAAAGTCCCGACAACCCTTGTGTTTGACCCCTACAGTAAAAGGCTGTGTCATCTCACTGTCGGACTGATGCAGTGGCAGATGCTGTCGCTGTGTCACCTGCTGCACAAAGATGAAGAGGAACCCGATCACGAGGGCAGCGCCGAGGACGGATCCAACGGCCCACGCGTAGGAAGGCTCTCCGGGTACGGGTGAGACCACTGGCTTTGGGTTTGATGTATTCACTAAGAGATCCTGCACGCTTGACAAAGAGCCATTGTTAGGTAAGGGCTTGAGACCAAGAATGCTGCACATGAGAGGATAGAGATCGACGGAGCGCATGGAGGCCTTGGTGTAGCGGCGGCGGAAAGTGGGGTCCACGGGCGACAAACACAGGGTGCATGCTGGGAAGGCTGTTGTCATAACCATGGTTTCCCACTGCAGATCAAACATGGAAACATTAGATAACTGCAAAGATATTTTCTATGCATATCAATGACATACACTGCAGAGGATACATTAGTGAGCAAATAATTGTCATGTTAAATTTCTCAAAATCTGTTCTGAGGAAGAAACATACTCTTGGATGGCCTGAGGGTGATACTTTTTCGGCAAATGTTCATTTATGGGTGAACAAGGTTATCGTACTATGTTCTGCTTCAGTTATGTATAGATATTAATACGTACACATAAAAGATCCGTTTCTGTCCTGCATGACCGTCCAGCCCTCTTTGACCTCAATGAATCAGAGGCATGATCCTGACATTGTGTCTGTAGTGGAAATGATCTGGGATCTCCTCCTTTTTATACACAACCATGTTAGGGTTGGCGTTCTTCAACGAATTGTAGACCTCTTCAAGTTTGCCTAGATTAAGAAGAGAATAACACGCAAAGACGAATAAAGCATGTGTCACCAAACATTTAACACTGATGAGATAACATTTAAATGGCAAAATATCCCTAAAGTTCAAGAAACGCACCATATTTTATGATGGATTTCACACATTTAGAAATTAGTAAAATTATCAAATCTATACAAAAAAAAAGGCTTTTGAATAAAAAAAACTTTGAATTCTTTTATACAATGTATGAAGAATTGCTTATTTATTTGTTCTACTGTAGTTTGTATTTGATTACTGATTGTTTACTTTGTCTTCAGTGGGCTTTCATTTTTATTCAAGGCTAGTATTAGTTTTTTATATCGACACTGGTGACAAGAATTAGAAATGTCTATGGTTTTTAAAACATTTTGATATCATAAAGACCTTATTTAAAGCAAAAAACTATTGTGAATACTCTATATATTTACAATGAAACGGAATGACTCATATCTTGATTTTGGCCAATCTGCCCTCCCCTATATTAATGCATCTTCATTAAACAAAATAAAAGACAGGGTAGTGGGAAAAAAACACCTAATTAAATGACTAGTATAATATGCAATAACAAATGCTTTATATTCATTCTTAACCGTCTTTCGGGCAAAATGCCAACTACAGGGCTTCTTGTCTACCCATGTGTAAAGATCACGGCTGACGTAGGTGTCCAGCTCAATAATCTTATCATGTGATAACTGTGTCATTCCATGATCACTTGTAACAATGAGATTAACTTTGTCATAAAGGCCAGCGGTTTGGAGCTTTCCCCTGAGGAATCCCAACTTCTTATCGATGTCTGCTATGATTAAGTCCATTAGTGGGCTCTCTGGCCCTAAGTTATGCCCACTCTCGTCTGGCTCCTCCCAGTACAAGACACCAAAACTGATGGCCTCTGGCCCTGAGAACCAGTTAATGAGTGTCTCGACTCGGGTCTCAAACGGCATTGACGCATTATATCTCAAATAATGTGTTGGATACGTTCCACCAATCGCTACGTCTGATCCAGGCCACATGGCAGCTCCGCTCTTCCGTCCAGCCTTCTGATTGGTGACCCACAACGGCACAGCCTCCTCCCACCACCATGCATCGTACACCTCAGGTCCCTCCATAGAAAAGGAACGGTTGTGAATGGGGTCGTACATTTCGTTAGCAACAATGCCGTGGGTTTCGGCATGTAATCCTGTCACTAAGGTATAGTGGTTTGGGTAGGTCTTGGTGATGTAGGTGTTCTCCACTTGTTCCACCAGCACACCCTCATCCATCAGGGCATGGAAATTGGGTGTGTGTACTCGATTCACATAGTCCCAGCGGAAGCCATCAAAGGACACCAATAGCAGCTGGCTTTGCTCATCCTGCTGTGAGCTCGATGTCTGAAGCAGTAGTAATAAGCAACTCAGGAAGCATCTCTAATCACTAAGAGGTCTGGCATGATGAAAGATCTTCTGCGAATGGGAGAAAAGATTGAAAGATATGCACATGAGTTTTTCTAATTTAAGATAAACACAATCCAATAAAAGTATAATCTTGTTATGTAAAGTTTGTAGTATGTATGTTTGTATCTAATATCCTCCAATATATTTTTGTTTGACGTGTACAGATATGAATCAAAGTTCCTTACATGGGATATTCTGTATAAAGTGTTTATATATATTCAGATTACTAGAAACCAGAATGTTGGATTAATTGATTCAATTAATCTGTTAATAATTTCTGTGGAATATTTAATTATCTTTAACATATTCATTAA
>NC_039262.1:16514142-16576530 GCF_003368295.1 Carassius auratus
AACACTCAGACAGTGACTTCACAGAAGTTTTTGATTTGGCTGACAGCGCACTTAGTGCCCTTTCGTCTTTTTCTTCCTCTTGCACATCAGTTCTGTGTTGAATGTCTTCGAGTTGATCAGTTGATTCAGAATCCCCTGGAGATTCTAAGTCCTTTGTGACCAAATATTTGAGTCTGGATGATGCTTTATGTGCCGCTGATGCTTCAGACCTGCCCTCTTCATCATCTTCTTCTGGACTGACCAACTTTCTGGATCTTTTAGACTGTCCTAAAGATGAAGCTTTGCTTGGTGGTCTTGGTGACAAATGTGACGGAGATGCAGGAGATTTACAGGATGTAGTAGAACATGGGTTTGGTTCTGCATCTTTGCTCTCCTCGTCTTCCTGTTGGCCATGAGATGTTCCCGAGGTACTCAGAGAAGGTCAATATCTTCATCATCTTGATCTTCCTTCAGTAATGCTAAAATTTGAGAAGAAGAACTCACAACAGATACAGGCCTCTCCTCTTCCTCAACTGGCTGAGTAATCTGAACACTTAATTGATCTTTAGGGAGGTTAGAAGATATGACATCAGGTCTGTTCTCTTCATTTTCAGATACATGAGCGTTCTCAGGCTTGTCTTCTACAACACTTGTGCTCTTTGTTTTAGGCGACATTGAGCGTACTTCACTTCGACTGCGGCAATGGTTGATGGTACATTGTTCGACTGTGGAGTCACCCTGCTGCCCAAAGGTCCGTTGAATGCAAGTTGCCTTTTCCACTACATTGCTCTGTGTACTCCTCACTGGACATTGTGGCGTATGCTGTCAGTAGATGCCATTTTGCATACTATTCTCCGCGAGGACGCACTTGAGCTTGAAGATCTGATGCGTCTTACTGATCCTTGATCAGGAGGAACAGGATTCTTCCAGATATCATATCTCTGACAGTGAGCACAGCAGTGCTGGCAATGTGGCTCCTCAAAGTGTCGCTGGTAACGTTTGGTGCTGTATGCCTCATCTGCTTCGCCAGCAGCGAGAGAATCGGCTTCTGAGCAGCTCTCAGCACTGCCATGCGAGAGGGAACGAGCATCATCATGGACAATATGGGATTCGTTTAAAAGTGCTCTTTGCCTTCTTCACTTCCGTGGACCAGTGCAATGTCTCGTTGTGTAATAGCCGAAAGCGCACTTTCATCTCCATTGACAGGCTTCCGTCTTTGTTGACCAGAACTCGCTTTTCAATGTCATCATCCATCGTATTTTCACATTGATGAGGACAAGCACCTCTGTGCCCTGGTGGTAAAGAGTTAAGTCCATCAGGAAACAACTTTTCAGATGAGACGGACAGTCTTGCTGATCTGTTGCTTGAATCACACCTTGGATGGATGACGCTTCTCTTAGTTTCAAGTCCAAAGTTGACTAGAAGTAAGAAAGTAAACAAAGTAAATAACTTTTACAATACATATACAAAATAATCAAATAATTGTATAGATTTTTTACTTGTTTTCTATTAAATAAGCATCCTGTTTAAGCTGTATAAGAAATCAAGTCTTGGTATAAATGTAAAGTTTATTTTTCTTATTCCAATGGCAAATACTTTTTAATGTTTTAAGCATAAGTTTAAGTGTATTTCGTAAAACAAATAAATAAATACTTTTATAAAATAAATTACATTTGAACACATGGGTTAGAATTTTCAAATTTTAGCTTCAAGCTAATTTATGTTGTTTTGAGGATTTTTAGTTAATTTTTTTACTGTAAAGTAAGAACTTTTTTGCAGTGTGACCTACCATTTTTCCTGGTCCCCTTTTCATCACTGCAGACACTCGAGCGTTGCTTTGTGTTCAGCTTTGGAAGTTTGTCGTAGGAGTTCTTCCTGAAGTTGTCCAACAGGAGTGGGTGGAAAGGCTCACGTCCCACACAAACTAAAATGCTCGGGCAATGCAGCAGACTTTGCACACTGTCAATCTGAAAAACATGCAAATCATTTGCTACTTTACATAGACTGTGCTGCTGGTTGATTACAATATGACAGAATCGAATCGATTAAGATCAGCAATATCTGGCTGAAATTATATCAGCAGGGATT
Organism: Carassius auratus; assembly: GCF_003368295.1. Classification (NCBI taxonomy): domain Eukaryota; kingdom Metazoa; phylum Chordata; class Actinopteri; order Cypriniformes; family Cyprinidae; genus Carassius; species Carassius auratus. The sequence continues at coordinate 16,516,210 of NC_039262.1, forward strand.
ATTACAACTGCCAAGTTCTGATGAGGAAATGTGTTATAATGGATTAAAGCCATATCAATTAAAGTTTAATGGCCATGGGAAGTCAACCCATCTGGTGTATACATTTTCCCACACTAATTTTTGATCATGAAAACAGTGATCTGAAAATGTGTGTGATCCATTATGCAGGGTGTTTTAGGTACATGCGTCAGTACTCATGGGTCAGCATAAACAAGAAGTGTACAAACAAATAGTGCACAAATACACAAGCCATGTTAAGCCTAAAATGTGTTTTAATGTCACTGCTGATGAGGACTGTATGATTTTTGATTAACATTGATCTTTAAAAACAAGATATTTAAAGTGTACATTAAGTATACTTGCAGTAGTTCCAGTTTAGCTTAATTAGATACAGTATACTTTAGTTGGACTACTTCCGCACATTTAAAGCAGACTTTAATAGTTTAGTATACTAAAATCACAATTGCAGGACATTTGAAGAAAATAAATATGTGAATGTATTGTATACTTAGTATGAAATCAATGCATTTCAAATGCAGTTTTCACTAGGTTAATGAAGAAAGGCTTTTTGTGAAAGAAAAAAGCTAAGAAACATGAGTAGTATGTCTGAAAAACATTTTTAATTGTAGTAATCTAACAACATCTAATGCAGAATCAGGTTCCAAACTCATGAAACCATTATATACTGTATATATAGGGAGTACAAAACACATCAACATGACATAGCCCTCTTTAACACAATACTAACCTTATGTTAAATCTGCATGCTCTGCAGTTTTATATTTTCAAAACTTGTCAGGTTTGCAGTGGGTTTGATTGAAGATAATTAACTGGAACTGTAGAGGATGCGAGTATCTCAAACTGTATGTTTTCATGGCATTGACCTGCTTCTGCTGGTTCAAAATAGCTCTGATTTGAGCAAGATTAATAGTTATTCTCTGGATGCTGGTGCATCACTGCTGTGCAACAATATCAGTAAAGGAATATCCTGATCATATCTACTGTAACAAGAACAGCAAGAAACATTTATTCAAAGATATTTAAAAAGAGTGTATCAAAGAAGAGAATGCTATGGTCAAAGTATTAAATGGTACACACACAAAATAGTATAAAACTAAATAAGTAACTCAGTTATAAAAAATAATTTTACAAACAGCCTGTACACAGAATTAACATGTGTTTATCACTTGACTAAGATGGTTGTTTAGATTTGTACTGTATTTGTGGCATGAATAAACGTCACTCTTTTTGTAAGAATATTACTGCCTATTTAAATATATATTAAGATATTTATTTTAAATATAATATATTTAAGTGTAAGTGTGTGTGTATTTTGTTTATATGGTTTTAGTATATCTCCAATCCATCATTGGACCTCACTATGCTAATCAATGACATAATATATTTTAACACATTTTTTTTTTTTTTCAGAATGCTATTTTTTTTTTTTAATATTCTTTACAACAAGTAATGGCTGTCGGTTCATTAATAATGGAACATAATTTTCAAATGACTTCGTATTAAGTGGGAAATCAGTCACCGTTTTGTGATTTGTTAATGCATTTATTTTGACTGACAGATTCAAAAGAATTGCTTCACAATTGCTTTTTCCAAACTGTCATTACTAGAGACTATGTTTTAAATCAAATTTACATTAAATTGTCAAACTTTTTTGTGACCATTTTATATGCAGTCTAGAGCCCTGAAAACTACCAGTATACTCATATCTCTTTCCCAGCAACCGAAGCACAAAACTTTATGTCTTCTAACACACTCGAGGGTCATGCAGGATTTTGTTCTTGTTCTCTTACATGTTCAACTTTCAGCCAGTGACAAATAAACCTTAACACTAGTGCTGGTCGAGCTATTTCTGGCATTGTCTCTTTGCCATTCGTAATGTTATCCATGTATCAGTCAGACCCCTGTGGAGGGGTGTGTGCAACTTTACAGCATGTTTTCTATGGGAAGTACAGGCCTGTGGCAGTGCTAATAGGATGTGCCTGCTCTAGACCCACAGAGGACCAGCAGCGCTGACCAGAGTCAGCAATGACTAGTAAGTCCAGCTCTGATGGACAGGAAATTCCTGGAACGACTCCAGACATTCTGTGGACTCCAAGCCAAGAAGTGTTCCCCTTTTAAAGGGACAGCTAGCGCTTTCTCTGTGTACAGTGTGATGCCACCATTAGCCCCGTAGCACACTGCGCCGTGCCCATTGCGTGCAAACACTTCGAGACGTGTCTTGATTTTGTGGAACAGCCTCTGGTTGCCCCTTGGGGATGTATAAACTCCTAGCCTCTCACCTTTTATCAGGGCTGCCATAGCTCTGTCCCAGAGGGGCTATTTCTTACACTGCCCGAGCCACTCTGTCCATTGCTTATCTACCCAAACCACCTGCAGACTGTAATTCTTTATTTTTTCCTCTTCCGTGGTCTGTGGCATTTGCCCTTAAGCGCTAGTGGGAGTGATAGTAACTAAAATGAACTTTACGCTGACTGATCTGCTCAACTAATCTTGTTCTCAGCATTATGAGCGCTTCATAAATCAAACAACTCAATTTGTGGCGACCGTCACTTTGTTTGCTTGACTGAAATAACTAATGTACAAAAATCTAATTAAAGAGTTCAAGTTTAGTGGTTCCACAGCTTTGGGACTTTCCAGCTGTCAGACGTGGAGTCACTAACAAATACCTAGCTTCCTGTAAACACGTGTTTTTAACTAAAGTGAGAGCTGTGAAGGAACAACAGATCTGCTAGCCTAACTTCTCCAAAGCCTGTTGATTATTTGTATCAGAGCCTCCGGTTTCAGCCACTAGAGGCCTCTGTGTCCTTAAAACATTTGCTGCTCCTGCACAACAGCGTTCTCTTACATAGTTTGGGTCAGTTAATATACATGTAAATAGCTACATTATATAACACTTATAATGTTAGACACAACCAGATAGACACAAATAAGCAAACCTAAAGACTGACTGACAATATTTAGTGTGGAAAGGGGCTTCATGGCCTTTTTTTCTTTTTTTTTTCTTTTTTTTTTTCTGATGCTGCTCAAGAAACATTATTGTCAAACACTATTATGTTGACATAAAAAATAGTTGAACTGCTTTATATATATATATCTTTACTGACACTTTTGCTCCATTTAACGCACTCTTGCGTAACACAATAATAGTGTTAATTTTGTAATAATTTCTTACAGACCCCAAACATTTGGACGTTAGAGTGTATTTTCAGAAAAGACTCACCTTGTGGCCTTCCAGTGTGTAGAGCTTCCTGATGAGACACTGCATGAGTTCAGAGACCTCGTCCATGAAGAGCGCCAGACTGCGCAGGCTCCTGCGGCGCAGCACGATGCTCCTCCGGACAGACGGGTCACTGTTTTTCACAAGCACAATCTTCCTGGAGTGCCTGTGAGGATGGTGATGGTGGTGATCTTCAACGTGCCCAGGAGCTTCCTCAGGTCGACTGGACCTCCTGACTGTATACTGCTGAGAGTGTGGATGTGTCTGGAAATGATACCATGGGTTCGAGTAAGCTCCTGTGGCCTCTGAGGCCATCGCCTTGGCCTGCTGGTGATCAGCACAGAGATAGCATCCATGAGCCTCCAGCGGCTCCAGTCTGGTCGAACCGGATGAGCCTCTGAAGGACGCTGAGGAGCTGTGTCCATGGGGGAAAGGGGGCTTGAGAGATGGGTCGTCTGTGATGGTGTCAAAGCATTGAAAGCTTTGCTTGTGAGAGGCCATTTTAATTTCATCCAGTGGCCTGTAGTTGATGTCAGTTGACTATGGGTTTAATCAGATGATAAAGGGACCACATGAGAACATAGCAGGGCTATACTCTCTGGCCTAGCAGATCACACTCATTCATCCTCTCCTTCCATTCTGTAAAAGACAAAAGCATAAAACATATGCGCAGGTTAATATCACTAACAGTGCATTAAGTAATTCACTGTCAAGCCCATTAGGTTGTCAAGCCCAGTGAACATTAGAACAATGATGCAAATTGGATAGAATTGCAACTGAAATGGTTTGGCCTATGAAACAAATAATATTCAAGTATGAACTATGTAAGAATGTGGGCTGTATCTGGAATTTAAAATATAATTCAAACCTGGAACTAAAACAGTTTTTCAGATTCAAGAATAAAGTAAAAGTATACTAAAATGCTAGGATCTAAACTGAATAAGAAATTTGAGATTCTGCACTATTTCTAGGTGATTTAATTAATAGCTATTCATATTTCAGATGTTCTCACTTCCACTGGTGCTCTTTGGATAACATGATTTTAACACAAGTGCTAGTGCTTATGTCTTTAAAGTAAATAATTAAGAAATTCTGGAATTCATGTTGATTTCATTCAGCTTTATTACTCGTTTTAAGAATAAAGGTATCAAATAAAATATCTAAAACAACATAGAAAAGAAAAATATTTCCATAAAAATGCTTTATAAAATTGCAAAATTCCAATATTTTTACTACAAATCTGAGACGTGGATCACATTTTATGCTTAGATTTTTTTGCACACTTGCAAATGTATGTTGCATGTTGCATACTTTCTCAAATGAAACAAACACAAGAGCGTTGATCATAAGAAGTCATTTTTTTACCTCTTTTTAAGAGAATATTTCTTGTGTTAAGACAATCCTGATAAACTTGAGAATAAACTTTTAAGCTTAAACAAGAGGATAAACTCATAAGCATAAAAAGACTGAATGCTTTTAACTCGATCCTGTTCTTAACAGGGTTTAAAATTCTCTGCTAAGTGAGCCAAACACAATATTGGAACATTTGCACTGTCATGAAAAGAAGAGTTTTTGGATTACTAATTGATACTTTATTTTTAAATTTGTACCTGAGCCCACTTTTCCTTCCAGAATCTCATTAAAGTCTTTTCTCAATCACTTCCATGCACAATCAAGCTTCTTTACATAAGACACAGTACCTTTAGAACTGAAATGGGCACAGACTCAAAGTGCTTTATGCCCATTGCAAATATTAAAACTTAAAGTATCTGCAGCGTTGATGTCAAAACAAACCTTTAAAAAAAAAAACAGATTTAACACGTGACCTTAAACAGGTACATCTGCAGGAATCCCACTGGCACATCATGACAGCACATTTGTGCCTGGCACACGCTACAGCTGAGGGAGCATTACTGAGTTCAAGACACAGGAACGATGGACAGATATCAGAGACTAAGCAGGGATAAAAAGAGCAGACTTCGCCTAAATTAGACTAAAGAGCTTATCTACAAGTGCAGGGAGAAAGTGGAAGCAACATGTGACAGGATGAAGCTGCAGTGGAAGCCTATTGCTATTTTTGATTCAAGTACAAATGTGAAAATTCAATATTACCAAGTCATGTGATTTAAGAAAGCAAAGTTATGAAAGTCAGAAACAGAAAGACTTAATTTGTTCAAAGAAAGGGTAGAACTCTAAATCAGTTAAATCTAACACAAAACCATTAATATATATTCTGATATTCTTATATTATGATCCAAATATAAAAAAAATTAAACAAACTGGGGGAAAAAATCACTATTTTAGAATCATGAAAGATCATGTGACACTGAAAACTGGAATAATGGAAGATGAAAATTCCACTTTGCCATCACAGGGAAAAATTACATTTGGGAATTAGCCTCGGTGGGCATAAGTCAAATATATATACAAATATTCAAATATATATACAAGAAAATCAACATTCAAGGGTAGCTGAATCAATATAGGTTATCAGAAACTAGGACACAATGGGGAAAATTATACAGTTATAATTATACAATTATACACTGAACAAAATGCTCTATGATCATAAGGTCATAATTGCAGGATAGCAAAGAATTCATTTGAAGTATCACTGACGTAATTCAGATTGCAAAATGTGGAACTAGGAAAGCTGAATATGGCAATCTGCATCCTTTTTTCTGGAAAAAAAAGATGTTCTAATAAATTACCCAGAGGGCTGTTCCAATATCTGCTTTTGATGAGAACATTTGAAGAAAACAGAATGTAAACAAATAATATAAATCATATGATATCAATTATGTTATCCAAAACAAGTAAATTCTTGTGATACAGAGGATCTGTAAGCTCAAAACAGCATATGAAAAAGATGTTAAACAAACCTAAGCTAAGGACGTTTTAAACATCATGAATATCCACAGAACTTTGTGAATGCAGGCAGAATTTTTGAACTCTGACTGGCACAATGCGTTAAATGCAACCCAGATATCTGCAATGATGTTTCTCATTATACTCTAGTATTATTGCATGCACCTCTGTTGATATCTTTGTAATCACATAATTCAGATCTACTTAATACCTAGACCATCAAAAAGATCAGCTGAAGCACAAAAACTGGAGAGAATTGTTACTTTTACCACAGAAATATTCTAAACCAATGAGGTTTAGCCGAGGTCTACATCTAAAAGCACCAGGATATTGTCCAATGTAAACCTAAAATGTCCTTTACAAAGGACTGCAAAAAACTCACCATGATAAGAACCATGATCTCAATGTTGAGAAAACCAAGAGCTCAGAAAAGCATCTTCTGAGTTTCCACACAATGAGAGTTGAGAAGGAGCAGAAGCTGCTATGAACTGCCAGCTGAAAAGCACTTGTCCCACTGGGGGCCTACCTGCTAATCGGTCCTCGGGAAGCTAAGGATAGAACATAAAGCCTTCTTAATCACTCTGAGACTGCATCAGAATCTGCTGAGGCTTTGGACACATGACTAGAACTTGGCCATTGCATAAAAGAGCAGACTTAGCACATTGTCAGTGAAAGACCCTTGAGGACACTGATAGTTGATGGCATATGGTTCCATTTTTGTAGGATCCATAGGACAAATAAATAAAGCTTAAGCAGCCTCAGCATGTCATGGATAAACATTCAGCTGAATGCTGGAGTCTTACCTAATCAAACTGTTCAGAAGACCAAACATAGTTAATGTATTTGATCTTTAATCAAACATATATATCAAAATTCTAACCAATATAAGCTGATAATGTAGTAGACAAATAAAAAACACTTAAAACTAGAATCAGTTTTTAATGCAACAATGATTGTACTTAACAAGCATAATTATATTATAATGTACATTATACAACAATTATATATTTTATTTGATCAAATTTTTTTAAAATGTTAATATTGTGAAATACAATGTTATTACAATTTAAAAGAACTGGTTTTCTTTTTATAATTCAATATATTTGAAAATGTAATGTATTTTTGATGGCAAAGCTGAATTTCCAGCATCATTGCTCGAGTGTCACTTGATCCTTCAGAAGTCATTCTAATATGCTGATTTGATGTTTGAGAAACATTTATTTTTTAATCATTGTTGAAAAGTTGTGCTGCTTAATAGTTTTAAGTTCTTAATAGGCTTCTTTGATGAATAGAAAGTTCAAAAGAACAGCATTTATCTGAAATAGATATTTTTGTAACATTATAAATGTCTTTACTGTCACTTTCACCAATTTAAAGCATCCTTGCTTAATAAAACTATGAATTCTTTCAAAAAACAAAAATATCTTAGTTACCCCAGACTTTTGAATGGTAGTGTAGAGACTTTCTACTAGTACTGGTAATAACCTAGCTAGCTACAGTATCATGGATGGAGTGAAAAGTAATTATTTTAGTTACTAAAACCAAAATTTCTGTCTCTGTCAGTCAGACATCTATACCTTATCGCTTAGAACAGAGCTCATGAGGGTATCTGGGATGATCCAGTTAACATGATGGGTGGCCCAGATGGAAATGGATTAATGGCTCTTATTCAGCAGTAATTAGAACAATGCATATCACATTGCTGTCCTAAGGCCACGGTTCTGATCTGAACCAGCATTATTTTCATCAATGCTCTGCCAGCAATGACAAATTCAATTGATCATCTACATAAAGCCAAGTATTTAATACATAAAATCACAAATCTTTTGCACAGTGCAGATTCAAGCCCACTGGCATGCGAAGAGCACAAATCTGCTCTTTTGATTGCTCAATCAAGTCAATTTTTAGAAATTTTGTGACTCGACTTTTTTCTTAGAGTAAAAATACTTTAATGTTTGCTTGTATATTCACATTTATCCTGAACACCGGCTGTTAAGACTTCTGGGAATCAGCGGTAGGAAACAGCTTGTTGCTGAATAATGGCCACAAACAAAAAGCCAACTACTCAAGGCTAGTCACCTGCTAATGACATTCTTATCAGAAACTGCAGCTTGTAAAGATATCCCAACCCAGGTTACAACTTATTTTCTGGAAATTGCAAGGGTAGAGATGCTTATTCATCCGAGAAAGCGTCTTTCTACGAATGTACTAAGGGTGAACTCTTGCCATCTGTCTGTGTGTCATAAGAGGCTTGGCTGAGCGGATGGGTGAGTGGGGACATAAGATTGTTTTTCTCCTGAGTCATGTGCCGTAAGACCCCTGAAGAGTTCACACCCCGGCCTCCTCCCTCTGGGTCTTTCCTGAGTTAAAGAACCTCCCTAAAGATGTGGAACCAGAACGCAAAATGATTTCCAAGAGAACATAACAGACAGGCTATCCATGATTTCTGGACATAAAAGATGGAAACTTAGATAAACAAATCGTTGTTTTTTCTACAAAATATAAAGGTTGTTAAAAAGACGATCTGATGAGCATGTATATATAAAGGTAGGATGCCATAACTGAACTTAGAGGTTATAATAAATGATCATTACTCTTATTAGGACTCTTTTTTTCTGGGCCACACGTGAGCTCTTGACATCTCGGCTTAGCTGCTGCTTCCTGCATGTCAGACCTAATTACTGCAGAACCTGCTTTGATACAAGCTGTAGCTATGTTTGACTATTTAGTCTTTAAGGCTACATCTATATAACATCAAGTTAAATGATGTTCTTGAAAGACAAAATAAAACTCTTGAAGCAAACACAGGTTATCATATGGCTTCAGAAAATGTAGAGCATACAAGTCAGACTATGTTTATTATGCTTTACGAATTTTTGCATATTTTTGAATCTCTAGTACCTTCATTGATATTTCAACGCAAGAGCATCCATCCAGCACAGGCTTCAAAATGTTCTGTTTTGTTCAGCAGCAAAGATTAAAGAAACTTACAGAAACATACACACATGAATGTAAGCAAAGATCATTTTCATTTTTGAGCAAAATTATCTTTTTTGCCTATACAGAAAACGCCATTAAAGTTGACATGAAATGAAAAAGAATCTGTTTTTAAATGCATGTTATTGATCTTGTTTGAACAATTCATGTATATGTTTCGTTTCTTTTTTGTTGTTTTTGACCTCATCATTTTTAAACAAAACGTCATTAACTAGATTTTCCGATGAAACGACAGACTTCTCTCTGGTGATGTATGCACAGCTTCTCCAATCATTTAATCCACTTAAACCATGCTGCAAGCCAACATCTCAAATCCGATCAACAACCAATGCACAGAACCAGGTCCCTGCTTTCAACAATCTGTTACACTCGAAAATACATCACTATATGGAAGAAAAGATCTGATGCAATAATAGATGGGGTTTTACTTTAGGCTTGTTTATACAAGAAAACGAGAGAGAAAATGAGAGAAAAAAATTAGGTGTATGGAAAAGAGGAATGTGAGCATCATAAAAAAGGGCTGTGTGAACATGAGACACTTTATCAAATGCTAATTTCACTATTTTTCCATAATCAACCTCTCTTGCATAATAAGCAGCTGAATTAATTCTGACACATATGCAAGGTTGCATTCACACCTACCTGCTTAAGAGCATCTTTCCCAGCACATAATATGCCACATGACTCTTTGGGCTCCTTTACACCAACAAGGGCTCATGCATGCGTGTGGTGCTGCTGTTGTAGAACCTGGATGTGCTTCGGCTGAGCCTTGTTCACAAGCAGAGGAAGGCACATGCACAAGTCTTGGATCAATCGTGAATAAGTGTTGAAGTCAGACACAGATGAGAAGAAATGTTAAAGTTGTTATTTTTGTTTTCTTTGCGCACAAAGTCAGCAGCACCATGCATGCATTGTGATACTCTCGCAAAGGTGTCGAAGACTGATATGGAAGAAAATAAATTGTTGATTGTTGAAGTTTATATTTTTGTTTTCTTTGCACACAAAAAGTATTCTCATAGCTTCATAAAATTGTGGTTGAACCACTGATGTCCTGTTTTAACAATGTCCTTAATACCTTTCTGGGCCTTGAACTTTTCAGTTGTGCTCCTGTCTATGCAGGGTCAGAAAGCTTTTGGATTAAAAAAAATATATCTTAATACATTTGTTATATTTAAAGTCGATATACTATTTTGTTTCTGGCAACTATCAGTTAACAATGAGCAATATTATATTAATAAAATAAAATTAGCCTTAAAATATTGCTCATGGTTTGATTGTGATACCTATATACCTCAATATCGCCCTTGCTTACAGGCTACTGTACGATGATCCATGAACACTATAGTGTACATCCTGTTATGCACCTGTCAATATGTGTCATGGCAAACTATCACTGGCACTATGACTCATTTCCATGATATTCATTTGAAGTGAAGTCTTAAGGAAACAGATCTGACTATCCACCAGGAAAAGATGCCTTGCAAACCCATAAACAACATTGCTCTAAAATGTTTGCGCACATTGGGGGGAAATGATATTACTTTGTGCAGTGGCCAAGGTCAGCCGCTACTGATCCTCCCCCTGCTGTCACATTGTAAACACATGGGATCAAGGCATCGGAAATTCTCTTTTGTCAAAATAACATATTTGAGGTTAAACGCAATGATTTTTGGTAATGCAGTTGTAACTCTGGTGGAGAGCATGAGTTCAGAGGTTATATGAGCTTTTTTTGTTTTCACAGGCAAAATGCTTGAATAATGACGTCGATCACTTCTGCTTTCTTACTCGTGATTTGTCTACATAGCAGGTATAAAGGCCACCCCAGACATAACAGAATGAAACAGATTAAAACATCTCTCATCGTAATCATTACTGTGGTTTCAGGAAATTAGTTGAGTAAACATTAGTTAGTGACTTCAAACAAGATGTAAGTGGTCTTTGGGGCCTATGATGGGTCACAAGCATAAACACTCCTGAACAAAAAAATGGTTCTTGAGCTGTCAAACTTAATAAATATTTACAAACACAGAGGTAATGCTGACATTTTCATTCTCAGAGAACCTTGATTGTCTAGCATCTCTAAAAGTAGTCCTCTTTTGGATTGTATGATTCATAAGATGATTGAATCATTGGCTTAATGTGTTTTCGCAGTTCATATAGGTCATAGATTACTGGAACAAAAAATTCCTGAGTATCGGGCTGTCACCAAAAACTCTTTCCAGCAGCAGGACAGGAAATTACGTGCCTTTTTACACAGACTAAATGAAAGATCCACATTGCAATTAGGAAGCACAATAGGAACATCCTCCTCCACATTGGGGTTAAGAGTTATGACACTCCTGGGAGCTCCTGTGCTTTACAAAAACAAGCCTGTAGAGTTTGCAACCTACTCAGACTGACCCTGGTAGGATGTCCAGAGTATGAAGATCTGTATCAGCAAAGGATTCGGTGAGTCTGACTCCGGGACACTGATTACACCTACAATACAAGTCAGCTCTGTATGGGAGTTGTGGGTCAGAAGTAAGAAAGAACCTGACACAGATGTCCCATAAATTGCTGAGACTATTCTTATAGCTTTGTGTTTTGTCAGAATGCTTTATGGGTTGAAGGACTGACAAACCTGTGCCTTGACTTTTTAGTTAAATTAAAAAAGCTGTGGAAAAGCGCTTCAAATGTTAAAGGATTAGATCACTTCCAGAATACAAATTTCCTTATAATTTACTCACCCCCATGTCATCCAAGATAAGATAAGACCCTTATTCTTGGCTAGAGCCCTTTGAAGCTGCATTGAAACTGCAATTTTTACCATCAACCTGCCATTGTCCACTACATGGAGAAAAAAACCTGGAATGTTTTCCTCAAAAACCTTAATTTCTTTGTGACTGAAGAAAGAAAGAAATAAACATCTTTAGGGGTGCACGATATACTGTATATCGGCCGATGATTAATGCGCACCTCATCAGTAAAGACGGTTATCTAATCAGCGGTAAATTCAGTCAGGTGCGTGATTTCACATAAGACCCTTTCACACGTTGGACCCGGAAAATTTGCTGGAACATTTCCGGGTCGCCTTCTGTGTGAAAGCAAACAGGGATTGATCCCGGGTCGGGGACCTAGTAACATTGCCAGGTTCAGTCACAGAACGAGCTCTATATGGACAAAAGCCAGAACCAGTGCTGTAAAGGGTGTGTCGTAGTGATGACGCGCGCTATCACGCGACTCTTTTAGCTGGTGTTTTGAAGGCAGATCAACGTTTGTGACAACAAAAAAATGTGCAAACTGTAATGAAGCAGAGATCAGTTAGTTCCTCACTTTTCGTGCTGAAGCTGAGATCGTTTGCCAGCTTCAGTGAAAGTTAACGGGCCAAGCGTTTACGACTCGTACATTACACGTCACACCCTGATGTCTTTACAGGACCTTTATGGGTTGTGTGTGAACGCACGCATATATTCCGGGTAATCACTGTCAGTGTGAAAGTGCAAAATCTAGCGACCCAGAACAATTTCCGGGACACATTACCCGTGTTTTTTCCGGAATCGCAGTGTGAAAGGGGCTATAGATTATCTGTTATTACACAATGCCGTTGTTAACTGACAAGCTGTGCAAATCCAAGCTGATAATGAACGTGGATTTGTGTAGCTTGTAAGTTAACAACGGCTCCCTGTAGCTATTCACAGCTATTCTATGTTAAATAACACACCTGATGGAATTTTCTGCTGATTAGAAAACTGTTTTTACTGACTAGATGCGCATTAATTATCGGCCGATATATATTGTGCACCCCTGAACCCTTGGATGACATGGGGGTGAGTAAATTATCAGGAATTTTTATCCTTGAAGTGAAATTATCCTTTAAGGTTTAGAGTTACAAGGGTATTTGTTTTGGGGTCAGTAAAATAATCAGCAAGGATACATTAAATTGATCAAAAGTTAACAGTAAAAACATTTAGAACATAACAAAACTTATATTTCAAATACATGCTTTTTTGTTTACTTTCTATTCATTAGAAAATCCTGGAGAAAACAACAATGTCATATTAAGCATCAGAGCCGTTTTCAACACAGGGTTTCTGCAGGGTTTAATCAGTCAAATTTAAGACTTTTTAAGACCTTTTTATGACTATTAGGATTTGAATTTATGACCTACACGAATTACGATAAATAACTTTCTAATATAATCTAAATAATTCCTTTCAAAAGTCTTTTTTTTATTATTGACTTTCATTGAAAGTAACAAGTTTTATTATTTAAAGAGTTATTCTATTATTTCTTAAGATTAAGAAACTGAAGCCTTCGCCTTATTTTTCTTGAGTATCAAGAACACAGGAACACTTAACAATTGTAACATTGTAAAGTAACAATTATTTTATGCCATTACTTTACAAAATAACAAGTATTATTGGTGTTTGGTCACAGTATTCAACACCCACAGCCAGGGCCGTAGCTGGGGTCAGCGGGGCCCCGGTGAAGGTTGTACCATTCGTTTATTTTTATTTATTTTTGCTATTTACACAATCTTGTGCAAGTTCACGTTCATGTGCAAGAGGGACTGACAGTGATACGCGGCTCTCTCCGCACCGAACACAGAGCGCGCGAGTGACCAGCTACTCTGTTCAGCTTTTCTGCGTCTTGTGTTAATTGGATGCTTGATACCGATTGTTAGCGACGGGCTTGAGCCAGCTACTAAACGCACCGTATTCGAGCCATAGATCGTTAAAGGTACATTTTCCCATTGTGATAGCCAGGATGATTTCAATTAAGCTAAGCAGTGACTCAGTATGACACAGTATGTTCTGTTCTGACAGTATGATTTCGCGTGGGTTTCTGTGAAAGTCTTTCTGACAAGTCTGTATGCTGCCGCATGGACCTTGTAGTTCTGAAACGCTGTGATACCAGTGTGATACCACCCCGATTCCTCATACAGAACTACAACAGGTGAAACAAATGAATGCCATTGCCGCTGCAAGCGCATTTTGATGGAAGAACAAATTAATGGACTAGCATATCAATTTAAGACGTGGCTAAATGTTTTTATGACCTTGTATGGACAATCCTGCCGTTTTTATGACCTTTTATGGCCTTAAATTCTTATTGTTAAATTTATGACTTTTTATGGACCCGCGGAAACCCTGCAACATTTATAATAATAAGTAACATTTCTTTCAGCAAATCAGCATATTAGAAGAATTTCTTAAGGATCATGTGACACATGTTCACTGACTGGAGTAATGATGCTGAAAACTCAGTTTTGACAACTGTACACTGTATTAAAATAGAAACAGTTATTTTAAATTGTAATAATATTTAACAATATGACTGCTTTTACTGTATTTTGATTAATGCAGGCTTTATGAGCATAGCGGATTTCCATCAAAAACATAAAAAATACATATATATATATATATTACCTTTATTTTTCAGTTTCATGACTTGTGATTTTTTTTTTTTTTTTGTCAAGCTGTTTTTATGTATTTAAAACATTACCAGAATTAGTATGCATGGTGAAAGTATCCTGACGATGCTGATTGGGAGGAGACAAGGCGTAAAAAGTTGATATTGGAATCGTTTACCTCTACGAAGGAAAGTGAGGAAGCTGTATTCCTTCTCCCATGGTTGGCCGTGGAAGTCCAGCCTCATTTTCTCATTTAATGGCACCTTTCAGTATCTGCAGTAAACAGGTGCTGGACTCAACACGGCTGGCATATTCACATGCAGGTACAGGTGGGTGGCCGTTGGCTGCTTGCAGCATCCCTCAAGTTTTCCAGGGGTTCCCATCTGTACCCATGTGCTGGCTCCACCACATGGCACAGGGCCCTGGGCCGGGTCTGGTCCATTCTTTAGCTGGCCTTGCACCACGCCTGCACCACATCTGCTTGCAGAGTCTGTTGTTCTATCACAATGAGCAGGAATGCAGGAGAACAGCTAGACCTATAATCCCCAACCATCAGTAATAGATGCCAAATATGAATAGTAAGCAGGTTATTATTCTTCTCCATCCACATGCTGGTATGTGCAGTGAGCATATTGACAGACACAGACTCCTGCCTGGCCATGAAGCTGTGACATACCATAGTAATTATATAGACTAATATGAGACATCAATTCTGTAAATTAACAAGACCACTGTCATTGTTCCCCCTTGAACTTTAAAGCTGACTTGTATGGAAAATCATATACTGTATATGTTGATTTAAATTAGTTAGGTTATTATAGCCTTTTTCTGCAAAAGTTATTGTCATTGCGTTATTTATTTATTCAAAGTTTTAATATCTCACAATTGCAACAGTATCTTACAATTACAACTTCACTTCTCATAACATACATGTGAATTTATATCCCATATTTGTGACTTAATATTTCACAAAGTGCATTCTTTTCTCATAATTGTGACTTTAATATTGTATGATGTGAATGCAATAATAGTGATCATTTTGGTTTTATATCTTGGAGTTGCAATTTTATTTTCAAATTTCAATTTCAGATCTCAGTATTGTGATTTCATATTTTAAAATGTTAATTGATTTCTTGTAATTAACTTCCCATCTCACACTTGATATCTCATAATTGCAACTTTATCTTACAGTTGTAAGATATACTCTTATTTAAAAACTTTTCTCAGATTAACTTTTTTTCTTTTTTACTTTAGGCCAGGCTTAAATAATTGTTATTTATATAATTTAGATATATTTAACTTAGTGTGACTGTACAGTGTGACTTCACAGTGAACAGTAGCAGGAAATAACTCTGATAATAGCAGCATGTGCTAGATTCTCAATAATTATCTGTCTGCATTACAGTCATAACTTAACTGTATGAATGCTGGCATAAATAAATTATGCAGTTGCATTTTTATTTTTTTACATTCTCAGCCAAAGAAAATACAAATAACCATAATGTTGACTTGAATAATGCAATGCGTAATTTATTCTTGTCTTAATGACTTTGCATCTGCATGCATTAATTTACAAAGCAAAAATCCAAGTATTTTATTGTTTAATATTGAAAAGCCTTGCAATTTTCCAGTGTAGAGTATGTGCTGTCTAACTGATTTTAGCATGTGGGCTGACGTTATCAGGTGGCTTTTTCCACACCCAGTCGGGCTTATAATCAGAGCTCGAGCCAGTATGTCTCAGACAGGGGCGTCAATATGCATGACCTCCTCTCCCTCAGGACACTTAATACATTACCCAGATGTGCTCAGCAAGGTTGTACACACGCAGTGTCACACCATCAGATTACCCGCTGTGAGGAAGATGGCACGTGCTGGAGTACTCTCTTGCATATTTGCCCGGTGTTGTGACGTCACTGCTGGGGAAACAGGAAACAGTTGAGACTACCTGGCATCCACATTCCACAGAGCTGACCTGAGAATGGAGCCGATCCCGGGAGCAATCAGAGAGAAAAAAACAAGAAGAGCCCATTAAAAAGGGGAAATCTGTTCACTTAAATTATATATCTTTAAAGCATAAATGTCTTAAAGGGTTGTCGTGAGACAGATGCATATTCAAACATGAATTTGAAGTTGTAATGCTGTAAGAAATTGTGAAAAGAACAGTTTAATAAACAGTGTATAGCCTACCACAAATTTGACATAAGTTATTAATATAGTTAAGTTTGCAATTTGCATATTTTTTATTGAATCAAGAATGCATGCATGACCTCATTTTACAAATAACAATTCGCATAACATTCTGCACATTAATGTAATTCTCAGGCACTGTACTGAGCTAGCCAACACTTTGGCCTATTTAAGGAACATGGAAATAGAGGCCATTCTGTGGGTGACACTGAGTGCAGTGTATTCTTAGTATGTTGCATTGAGAATTATTCAAGTTTCACAAAGGAAAGGACTGTGGCAGATGAGTTGATTGTTTGCCCTGATTTCCTGAAAGTCAGCAGTCTCCACAATGACTACAATGGGCCTCGATGATTATGAAAATCTTGGTGAACACACTATAAACTTATATCTAATGTTTAATTAAGTTAATGTATCAAGTGAATATAATTTAAATACTGGACAATATTTTGATATATACCCAGTAAAGAACAATTTACATAACCGCTTCAAAACTGTTTTAACTGAAAGAATAATAAGCACACCCATATAACCGACCTTCATCTAAAGTCTCTTTTTATGTCTTAATTTAATGAGGTTAATGTGTCCAGTGAAATATAATTAAAATACCTGATAATATTGTGAAATATATCCAGTAATGATCAAGCTACTTTTTCCAACGAGTAGGCCTAAGTTAGCTGATGGTTACATCGCTGTTTTCAAACACACTCATTTAAATTCTGCGTCTTATTTTTAATTAGGTTAATGTGCCTAGTGAAATATGATTAAAACAATGTATAATATTTTGAAATATAGTCCAGTAAGGATGTTTACCTGAGAGGATGATGATTTAACAGTCCTTTCTCTCGTTTGGAACTCCAATGAATCGTTTCATTGGAAAGTCCGATTCATTCTAGTGAATCGATTCACTCTAAACGGTTCTCTCTCTGTTGTGGTGAAATGCGGGTCTAGGCTACTTTTTGGGCGAATTATGATGAACAGATTAAAAAATGATTCTCCATTTCATGTCCCCGTATTATTATGCACTCTTTTATGTAAATAATGTATTTTTTTTCTTGCATTTGCCTGTTCAAGATTGATACTGTGACCAAATGGGATATATATTACTAAATATTTTGTAATATAATTACTAATAAAACCTACAATTTGTATAAATATGTATTTTAGTCTGTTTCTATGAAGTAGGCTATACATACAATGTGTAACTGAATATTTGATTGATTAAAATACGCATTTAACACCACCTCTTAGAGCAAGCACACAGCAAGGCTAATTGTAGACAATGCCAAATAAATGTATTGTTTAAGTCTGACTGAAATCAAAATTTTAAAATGTATGTAAACATACTGATGTTGAGTTTTGTGTTTTAACATGACACAATGCCCTTCCCCAAGGCCAGTGGAATAGATTGTATTGGGCCCATTTACTCTGAACCTAAAGGTGTCTGGGTCATAAGCCACAATTCAAGCCTCGGCCTGGGGCTGGTGGCCCCAATCACCCCCTCTCTCCCAAACCTTGAACATTCCCTCACAGGCTGTTAATAACAACCTCACTTGTGAAAAGAAAATGTAGTCACATGATGAATGTACCTTGACTGAAACGTTTCTTAAAAACGAATACGAAACCTCAACTCACATCATAACCACAAGCTACTAGCACTTGTCTTTGGAGCCAGTGACAGAGACCGATTAAGAAAATCTGTGCTGAGCCCGGTGTGTGGCCAAACCAGAGGAGGGTCAAATCGAAGCCCTAAAAAAACCACGGTGCGAGATATTAATCAACGAGAGCCATGTTTCCTCCCTGCTAAAACGAACAGCAGGTTCCCTTTCCCTCGCCATGGGCTCTTATAATGCGGGGACCTGCCGGGGCCCAAACATCCTGACGGAGAGAGGCTTTACTCTTATCAGGCAGGAAACACTGCTTCTCCGCCACATCCTCTTTACAAGAAACACGACTCAACCGTTCCCAAAAAACGCAGGAAGACCAAGCCAGACTCCAGGATTTGTCAAACGCCCGCCACCGCCTCCCTCTTTCCCCCACTTCAGATTCCTTTTATCAAAAAAGAGGAGGAATTTGAAAAGAGAGGAAGAGAGAAACAGAGGGAGAAAAATAAAAAACGATGAACGTGTAAAACAGTTGACGGGACGAGGTGTATTTATTTATTTCACAGAGATTATGAAAGTCTGCATCAGCAAGATAGGACAGGCAGCAGAGGGGGGCGAAGGTAGGGTAGGAGGGGAGTTCCAGCGCTCTGCTTAAGACACAAACCCAGAATAAGACGAGGGGAAACAAAAGGCCCGTGGAGATGGAGGCGGGGAGAAAAACAGCAGAGCCTGTTTTACACTAATCCTCTGATCCGCGGAGGAGTGAAACTGAGTGCATAATGGGTGTTGCTGATAGCAAACTGGGAACACAGGGTGGATACTGCCAGTTTCCAGGGCTATGGTTATGACGACGGCCCGCCACGCACAACAACAAATAATTTAGAGGTCAGCTTCTTGAAGGGACCTGAAACAGAATAGCGTTCAGTAGTAAAATAAATGTGTGGAATAAGCCACCACAAATATAGGAAAAAATAAAGAAATATTTACTTGTAAATATTTCTAAAAAAAAAAAATTACTCTGAATATGAATATGAATATGAACATTTATAGTTTATATGCTCATTCGTGATAAAAATAATATTATGAAAATTTTAAAAAGAGCAAAAAAAAAAATTTCTTCCATAAAGAAATCTTTTTATGAATAATAAAAATGAAACTTAGAAAAGAGCTATATAATAATAATGAAACTGAAAATAAACTTATAACTTTTAGTTTATATGTACTATTACCACTACTAACAGTGAGCAAAAAAATCTTTCAGTCATTACAAAATCAAGAGTCTTTTCGGCTGAATTTATTTTGTGTTTTTATTTAGCGGCGTCTAATTCAGATGGGACCTCAGAACATTCACTTTTAATATATCACAAAATGAACAGCATCTGCAACATTTTTTTTTTCTCAAGTCCAGACCTACAGACAGAATCACCGTGCTGTACTTATATGGGGATAAACAATGCAATTTATCATGAAATCTTATGAAATCTTTTGAAATCATTGAAATCGGCCAATCTGAACGGTGTTCAACAAACATCAATACTGAGCTACGTTCTTCCGCTTGACATCCGTGTTGATATCTAAAAATTAGAATACTAAATGTATAAACTCAAAATTGTATTTGAATTAAATTAATATGGAAAACTTATTAACTGGCATACAATATAATTAATTATTATTATTATTTTAACTGAGCATACATATACCTTTCTGAAATGAATGTAAAGGGAAAAGAAAGGGCAGACTTTCCTTTAAAATTATGTCCTATAAAGGAAGAGACCAACCTCACTTAAATAATTCTTGAGGTAAAACAATTGAGGTCTGAAAAAAAAATCAAATGAATATATCTGGACTGAAAAAAGCAATACAATAAGCTTTAATGCAAAGCAATTTGATATATAAATAAGCTTTATAGCATATGTACATGCTTTTGTGGCAAGATATGACAGCATTTTCTATGTTTGTCCATTTTTGTCTTTTACTTCCGTTCTTCTTTTGGAAACAAAGATGGGAATGAACTTCAGTTTTTTTTTATCTGTGCATCCCTGAGGTGTCCTTTGACTTCCTGTAGCTTCTCTTTTCCGCTCCCTCCATGGCCTTCCTTTCACCTGCCAGTCACATTGCTGACCCTTGTCGAGCCCACAGTCTCTGTCTGTGTCAACCATCTCTGTTTTGGTGTTTATGAAATGCTGTAGTTGTTGTAATAGGCTGCCGTGGCATCGGCCAGTACAGAGATGAGACTGGTTTCCGTAGCACTGCTGGAGCAAACGGAAGCCGGCGTTACCTGTATGTGTCCCGTGACTGTCATCCCGCCCTGTTCAGGATGATAACTATTGGAATTTAGGTACTGGTCGAACTCATCTCGGTCTACCTCACCCAGCAATTCAGCCTGGCTCAGCTGGTCCAGACCCTCCAGGTGCCCCTGTTCTGGAGGGGGCGAAAGCTGGCCCAGGTGCCCCTGGTGCCCGTGATGGATCTGAACCTGGGGGAATGAAGGGCTGTAATAGGACAACGGAGGAGGTGTGATAAGGGTCGCCCCACTTCCCTGATGGGACATCGGGATGTGGCCCAAATGTGAGCTGCCACAGTGCAAAGATACCTGCTGGGAGTAATCGGGGTGGTAGTGGGGTGGACTGCTCATGTGCACTGGGGTGGGACGCCTGTCGTCTGGGCAAGAGGTGGAGGATGAGCAGGAGCTGGTGGAGACTGAGCTGGAGGACGAGTAGTAGGTCTGGTGTTCGTGATCCATGGCGTCCAGAGGTGACATCTCAGGTGGCGTGGGCAAGCCGTATGGGTACGTATCGAAGCTGCTGTTGGAACTGGCGGGATCTCTGAAGACCCTGACGCCAGGTAGAGCTGCGCTGGGAGAACCGAAGCCACCACTGCCACTCACACCGCTCTCGTCGTCTTTATCGAGGGGGTGACAGCAGCCTCGGGGATCCGGGAGGGAGTTTTGGTCGGGGCCGAGGGTGGTCAGCAGGAAGCCGGGGTCCACGCGTTTACAGATGCGCTTCAGCTGCTTCTTCCTACGAGGACGGTATTTATAATTGGGGTAGTCCTGCATGTGCTGCACCCTCAGCCGCTCCGCTTCCTCCACGTAAGGTCTCTTCTGCGGTGGAGTTAAAGCTTTCCATGACTTTCCTATTGGAGAGAAAAAACAGGAAAATGAAACTTAATACTTTATTTTTAAAGATCCATTTGGAGTTTTAAAAGATTGTCCAGTTAGTAACTGTTCCCTTTTCAAACATATTAGCACCAACATAAAATAATGAAATGGTTTATTAGTTTACAAACAGTTAGTTTATCTGCTTCTCTGTTGTGCGGCAAATTAAGCTAGATTAAATAATGTCTGCATAAGCATTTTATATATATATATATATATATATATAGATAGATGAATAATCAACAACTAGTACAATTGCTTATAATGGGAGTTATAAAAATATGTCTTTTTGAAGATAGTTTTAAAAGCTTTTTAAAGGGACATTATTTGTAACTTGGCATACATTTTATGATGTTTGAATTACTATAATGGCAGTAATTATACTGAGTTTATTTTTTTTAGCTTTTAAAATAACTTGAAAGAATTTAAAAATAATTAGAACAGCAGAGAGAAAAAAAAACATAATTTCCTATGAATGCCAATAACTGTAAAAACAGGCCTGTAATTTTTACAACTAAAATAATGTAGGCTACAGCAGTAAATAAAACTGATAACAAAAAATTATACACACATACAAATTATTATTTTAGAACTTCTAATTAATAAATTATCCCATGAAGTTGTTCACCTTTCTTTCAGTTATTTCCGATAAAAACTCAAGGTTTACTTAATAAATTTGAAATTATTTCTATTATTTATTTGTATAGTCTCCCACACGTGTGGAATTATAAATGTGCGCTTTTGATCTAAATACAAATAAATACAATTTAAATGTCTCGTCTCACTGACTCAGATTTATTTCAGTTTTGTTTTAGTTTATTTTCAGTTCAGGTTCGTTTCGAACACGTTCACGCTCTCTGTGTTCTTTACGCTTCTCGAGTTTAAAACAAAACAACTATTTATTTGAATTTGTGTCTACGGTTAGTTTAGAAGGAATTAAACATGCCACTTTCTGTATTCAATATATATAAAACAAAACTGTCTGACAAAAGTCGCACAAAACTTGCCAATAAGATTAATAACAATCACCTACTTTAATAATAGTAATAATAAATATGAGCCGTTAATAATAATGATTATTACACAAATAGCCTGCTGATAATGTCTCACCCAGCATCTTGCTCAGCTCCGCGTTGTGGAGATCGGGGTTCTGCACTGCGAGTCTCTTGCGCTCATCTTTGGCCCACACCATAAAGGCGTTCATGGGTCTCCTGATGCGCGGCTCCGACACCTTGTCCGCGGGAGCTCTGTGGGAGGTGTGACCGTCAGGTACGTCCGCATTTCCCGCAGAGCACTCAAAGCTCTCCGGCCAGGACGAATACGCGCTTATCAGAGCAGCCATGTGCGCTCACTAAACTTCGGCTTCCCTTCTTCTCAAACTTAGTTGCCCGAGCGCGAATGTGCCCAAGAGTTTCTCTTTTGTTTTTGAATTTAAAGCAAAGTAAAAGCGCAATCAGAGATGACTTTGACTGAGCAGCTGGTGGCTGAAGAGCAATGTGAGAGAGATGAGTGGATGGTGCTCGACTCCCTCTGAAGCTGTGATTCACTGTTTCCTCCGGCATTGGGAAGCGCTTTATATGAGAGGAGCAGCTTCCAGCACAGGCCCACGGGAGGATCTCAGCTCCTCCTTGACTGCAACCTGAGACCAACGACAGAAAAACAGAGGTGACAAAAATAATTCAACAGCTTTACTACTAAATCACGTCATTACCTGCTGGTTGGGTTAGTTTTCATGACATGGATATGGTTGACTGTTTTCTGTCAACCTAGTAGACCAAATTCCCTATGACAATTATTCAATAATCAATTAATGGAAGGAAATATTTATTAGAATTTGAAACATGAAAAACAAAGTTTACACATTTTACAAGAGTTTGGTTGGAAATAGAAATTTATACAGGTTCTTCAGCTGTTCTTTTCAGCACCTCAAGTTTAGTTCTTGAGTTGGTTTTAGGTTTCTCTCGAAATTGAAAAAGGTCAAATTACAAGATTATAAGATCTGAGTGTTAGTTTCTGTATACATCTACTACATGTAGGTTTTCTAAAGAACTAGAGAATAAGAAAAGGTTCTTCAGTTGTATCAAAATTAAGAGAAAAAAAATACTATTAGTAACTTACAGTATGTCAAGTGCATTCTGTGACATCTGAATGTTTGTTGTCTTGATCCACTGTGATATTATCATTAAATAATTAAAACTTCTCATTATGAGGTCAACTTCTCAATTTTTGAATGTCAAAATGAAAACGAATCCCTTCAGCCGAAGTTGTCATGAAAATAAAGGAAGCTATTAAAAATATAAGAAAAAAAAAATGTATTTAAACACTAATTCACAAAATGTTACATTGTGTGTCGTTGGTTAAAGGGTGTTATTATAGGCACAAAATGCATCAAAAAATAGCAATCAGAAGCCAGGACGGGGATTATCCATTTATGAATTTTGGTTTAAAATTTGGAAGCCTGTAATGAATGATGATGCCAGGAATGGAAAGAGTATGAGTGGGGTTAGTTGGCATATAATTATAAAATTAGAATAATTAACAATTAATTCATGTTGGGGTTGGTTGGCAAAGATGTGCAACAAATTTAGTCATGTAAAAAAAAAAAAAAAAAAAGACATTCTGTCAAGAATGATTTTACCTGAGCACTTTTCACAACTAGAGCAAATTAAAGCTTTTGTTCCACTACTATTAAAATAACGAAAATCACGGCAACCAACACACGTTTCCACTTTGCTACTGGAAAAGCAACTAAATTCTTCATTAAATTCTGTAACCGGTTGTGCATAACATTTTAAAAATAGCAAAGATGTTGAAACGTTACTTTAAATAGAATGATATATTTAGATATTTAAACCCGTTTTGATTGGGCCGCCGCGTCCAAGTTTCAGCAGAATTCATGACGCATTTTACATTCCCATTATTCATTTTCGCTTGAGGAAACTCTTATTTAACTTCTATCAGACATGACACAGAACTTTCCCCATACAGGTTCTACATAACTTACTCATCAAAACCGGTCGTTCTGCACAATGATTCACATGTCAGACTGTTCAGATCCTCCCTTCTTAAGCTGCTCCACACCGACATGAGGGCTGCTGTATGTAACTCCTATTGTCATGATCAGATGATGGAGTTCCTGTTGACAGCTGTATCGGTGGTTCATGAAAGCTGCGGCAAAGAGCGGAAGAGTTCAGAATAAACCAATGATCTACTCAAAAGAATCTGAGCCGAGAAACTGGTGTTTAAAACAAAAAGTATAATTTTATGACTGACCTTTAATTTTCTTCCTGTAAGATTCAAAGAGTTCAAAGGAATGGTTGGTTCCAGTGCAGTGAACGAACAGAGGACGAAAACCATTAAAATGAGGGGTTCATTCACTGAACAGGAAGAGGAGCTTGATGCCCCAGATTGCAAAAACATTACGATAGAAAATGACACTTCCTGCTCTCCTCGTCCTACCTGAGCAAGTTTGGGTGTGACAAACTGGACGTGTAAACTGTGTTTACTCATTTGTGCAGTTCATTAGATAAACATCTTTCTGGTTCTGCATTTTGAGGCATGATTTCCTGTTTTGGAAATTGTCCTGAATTGCAGACGTACCTGCTGCGTTGTGTTGAGTTTAGCTGTGTTGAAGCAAACCTACTGAGAAGTTTTAGCTATAAGGAGAAAGGGTTTATTTTTGTCACATGACCAAACATTTATAAAGGGCCCATGATGCACACCTGCCTGGTTGGGATGCACGAGTCATAAATAGTTTATTTTATATCAAAGCAAACCTGTGTAAATATATATGTATGTATTTTTTATTTTATTTTTTACGTTTTTGAAAGAGTAATATTGTGATATATTATTGCAATTTAAAATAACTGTTTTCTATTTGAATATGTTTTAAATTGAAATGTATTCCTGTGATGGAAAATCTGAATTTTCAGCATCCTTCTTTTTTAATTATGTTCATAGACCATTCATTATTATTTTTTTAGCAATGAATTATTAAATTAAGCATTCTCTTAAAATAGTAGTCATGGGGTAAAAGTGTGTCAGATACTTCAGGTTAGGTCAGTCAGTTCCTGATAAATTTATAAAGTGTATATATATATATATTTTATTTTTTTTTTTTTTTTTTTTTTTTTTGAAATGTAAATGCATTTTGACATTTTCTGCTGTATGGTAACTACTTCAATTAACTGAAATTTTCTTAACCTATATTTAGCATATCAAGATTTGGAGTTGGAGTGTTTCTTTTTCCCATTCAGTGTTTCCAAAACTTTTTTGTCCCATCTAAAATACAAGATACATTTGAAAACACTCTTAATTCATGCAAAACTCCTACACAAGTTAATTATTTAATAAATCATATATTCTAGATGAATTCAGAAATCGTCAGGTGTGAAATATCAGAGGTATTTCTGACCGTTCCTATTAAGTTGTGTCACTGGACCACTTTATTTTAATATAGGCTATTTTAATATGTTTGAAATCTCATTTCTCCATCCCTAAAGCACAACATAAGCAAAATGTGACACATCTCACATCTTCCCCCACTCCCCCTTTTTAAGGCTTTGACAAAATAATCTGCTCTCTATTTTTTCTTCTCTAAGAAACGATTGAAACAATCTCCATCTTCTCATCCTTCCCCTTTTGACAAGCACCTCAAAGGGGATTCTGGACATGGACCGTGGGAATAGGTGGGAATGTAGCTTCATTTTTTTCATCATCACAGACGGGTTTGACGACGCTTTCAGATTTACCTCAGAGGCCATTTATAGCGGCAGTCATGACACATAAACAAATTAAGCCGTTGCTGTGTGGCAGATTCTACAATTATTGTTCTGAGTAACATAAGCCGTCCGTTTCCTTTTCCCTCTTTTTGCACCATACACCCACTCAGACTCCAAACAAGACGATCTTTTTGGGGTTTCTTTCCTCTCAAAATGCCGTATTGTCTCCTTAATAAACTCACGAGTCACGACAAAGTTGAACAAAGTGCACGAGAACGTCAGTTCCACTGGATTTGATTATCATTAATCTAGCAAAACAGGACATCCTTTGGTATTGCTGAGTTCAAGAGGATCAATATTTACCGTGTGACAAGGTCATTAGGATTTTAACAAAAGCATCGTATTTGCTGCCAGTTACTCTGCACCAGCTCAAGACTTCAGTCATATGTACTTAACATACATTGGCTAAGCTCGACCCAATGGTTGACATTATCATTATGAAAAGAGCTCAAAGCTGTACACAGCAGTGTGACAAAGAAAAGCAGGGTCACGCCGAGCGGTGTAGCCTGCTATTAATCATGCGCTTATAAAAAAAAGAGCAAAATGTATTTGTTTAGCGTCATCATTAAGGATACGTGCATAATAGGTGAGATTAAATTTAAGTCCCAAGATCCATGTCCCAAAACCGTCTATTTGTATAAATACTGACTGTAAACAAGGCTGATCTGTTGGGCAGCCTGACTATTTCTGAGAAGACTAAATCTGGCCAAACGGCAGACGCGAATCAAGAGTGAAATATTAAACACATTTTTTTTTAAATTCTATAAACTAATTTTGAACTGGACTGCAAATGCCTATTTAAGTCACTCTTCAGTCTTCATTCGGTGTATATTCTAAAGGGAACAATAGGAGTGAACGGACAGACACCTTTACACAATTTGTACAAGCAATATTCATAGAGCTGGTTTGTCAACATTGCATAAGTTACGTTTTTGAAAAATGACTTTTTAGTGTAATGGAGCCTGAGGTGACTGTCACAGATTTTGCAATACCGCCAGACACAATAAAAGAGTTAGGCTATTTTAAACAGTACTCTTGAATTATGCACATGACCATGACTGGAAAAGTTTTACACGGATGTGGCAAAATAATGAACTCAGACCTTTGTTTTGAATATTATTAGTGATTTCCCATCCTTTCATAAGGGTTTGAAAAAGTGCATGTGGGCACAGTTTAATAATCAATGTCATACTGTATGAAAAAAAAGTTAACGCAAAAAAAAAAGAAAGAAAACCTGCTAGTTGCTGTAGACGAGTTGTTTCTTCTTCAGAATATATTTGGAGAAATGTAGTATTGCATCACTTGCTCACCAGTGGATCATCTGCAGTGAATGGGTGCCGTCAGAATGAGAGTCCAGACAGCTGGTAAAAACATCAAGATATTCCACAGCAGAACTCCAGCACATCGATTATTATTTTGTGAAATGAAAAGCTTTGTGCTTTGAAAAAATCCATCAAGATGTTTTAACTTCAAGCCATTATTTCTGTCCAAAATACATAATCCCCTGTCTATTATATGAACTTGGAACTATTATATGATCTTGAACTGAATCGGGAGGAAAAAATATGTAAAAAATTAAGTAAAAACAGTCCAAAACTGTTCTAAACAAACATGTCTGGTGATTTTGGTTAGAGGACAACAGGGGTCGAACCTTTTCACTGGAGGAAGCTTTATTGTGGATTATGAGCAACTGATGTATTGCTTAATTTCTTTTGCTCTGATGAAGACACAATTATCTTTATCTTGAATGGTCTGAGGGTGAATACATTTTCAGCAAATGTTCATAGTTGGTGAACTATTTCTTTGACAAACTGGAAATCAGAGTAGAACTGAATTAGCCACATCAGAAATGACAGGAACTCTATTAGTCATATATTAACATTAACTAATACAAAGCAAAACTATATAACTGATTTTGACTAATTATGCCAATATTTGTCTGGTTATGTAGAATACATCATTTCTCACCTGATTATTCCTATTTTCTCTAAATTATGTTAAATGTTCTGAAAATGATTAACACAGATTTAACCAAGCATTCTTCCATCATGGACAAACTTTTTTTTTTTTTTTTTTTATATAATATCAATTAAATCATTTCTATAGGTGGCTTTTGAAACATTAACAAATCTGCTTATGAAAATACCTATATGCTTTGTGATATTTTAATTACTCATTATGAAAAATTATATAATTTTTGCTACATTCAGGAATTGAAATGCTGCACATTATTATCTCTCTATGTATCAGATATATTGCATACATTCTGCATAAACACACAAACAATAACAGACATATCTATGGCCCATTTTGCTCTTATAGCATGCATCTAATTATGTTACTTCCTGGAAACCTGACAACAAAGAAAAACACAACCACACAAAAAGTTTAGACGTTTTAATATTTTTTTTAAAGTTTAAATATGGAGATAAAAACCAATTATAATTGTAAATTCATAGGCTTTGCTGCCAATCATTTTGGTTATCTCACTATTAATTTTTTATTTTGGTGATCTTAACTATTTATTAAAATCACAACGGTATCAGAGTCCAGAGTCAAGAGCAGTCAATTGTAAAAAAAAAAAAAAAAAAAAAAAATCATTTTTGTTTCTGTTTTTTTTGTTCTTTTTGGACACCCCTTCCTCAGTCACTCCTTCCTCTTCTCTCTTTGGCTTCTTTTTCTTTTTATCTGAAACTTTAGAGTCCATAATCTCAATTTCTGTTGTTTTAGGTTCATCTGAATCAACCTCTAGAGATGTTTTTTTGTCCTTCTTCCTCTTTCCCGTGGTGGGAGTGTCTTCTTCAGTGGTGCCCTCCGTTACAGTAGGGGCACTGCACACTTCAGTCCCATCCTCATCCCGCTCCTCTCGCTTCCTCTTGTTCTTTTTCTTCTTTTTCTGGGACCGATTTGGCTCTTCACCACTCTCGCCTTTTACTGAGGTCAGTGCATCATCCTCTACACCATCTCGATCACTCTCCCTGTCTTTTTTCTTCTTTTTCTTCTTCTTGGACTGCTCCATATCGCTGGTGTTGGGGGAGTCCTCCATGGAGGCAGGTGTAGCCAGTGGAGAAGGTGCACTGCTGCTGACCTCAGATGAAGATGCGGCTGGGTCTCGTCCTGCCTGAGTCTTCTTGATCTGGGCCATCCGCCGGGCGAAGTACTCTTGCATGGTCAGTGTGCTGGTCACGGTGTTTGTTTGTGTCTCTGGGTTGGGATCAGTGTCTGTGTCCTTGTCCTCTTCTCTCTCTTCCTGAGAGTCAGGCCCACTGCTTCCCTAAATGAAAGATATAGACAAATATGACAAAAAGTTATGACATGAAAGAAAAATTCAAAATAAATACATTTATTGGTTAATTATTTGATGATGAGGATGATGACACTGATGATGGACAGCTTTATTCTAAAACTTATTATTTTAATAGAATAAAAAAACTAATTATCATTATTACTGTTGTGATTATTTTTACATTTTATAGTAATTTACTAAAATATAAAAACTGTGTAGAGTATAGTAATAATAACCATACCAAACGTACAATTAATAATAACAGAATTATGCAGTGTACCATAACATTCAAAATCTATTCATTTATTGATTTGATGTTGATAAATTGTAATTATACTTCTATATCTATATTACTTTTCATTAAAAAAAATTACTAAAGGTAATTATACAGCATTTCTTATGTTTTAATACATATAATTTATAGGGCTGTAAAATGATTGAAATTTTGTATCAAATTAATCAGAACTTTCAGTGGATTAATCAGGATTAATCACTTTTTAAATCACCTGAATCCTTTTTTTTCTGAATTGCATACCAAAAGATAAATAACAGGACACAGATACATAATTTTCATGTATTGATTCATCAATATGTGGTTCTTTTTTTCTGAATTTCAAAAGTTTAACATTTACTTCGATCAAATTTACCTAAGCAATATACAAAACCATGCCATTTAACTACAGATAGTGTAAGAGTTTTAGGTGAACCAGTGGTTAAATATAGCCACATATTTATGAAATTATGCAAAGAGAAACTCGAAAGAATGAACTCAGAAACACAAACATGCGCCCTCTGCACTCTGGGCACTCTTATTTTTGGGAGGTGTTCATTTGCTCTGCCACAATACTTTAGGATAGATATTTTCACGTTCTGAAGGCTTCAAGTGCCAGTAAAGCCAAAAAAATTTCTGACCTGAATAATTTGTCACACTGCGCACGCGTGAAATGCGTAAAAAAATTTGACGTAATTAACAACAAACTAATTAATGTCGTTAACGCGCTATTTTTGACAGCCCTAATAATTTACAATAATAATAATAATAATAATAATGAGTTCATTATCAATATTATTGCTATTTAAAAAACTATATAATACAATAATATAATTTATATACATCATTATCAAGTGATAATGCATTAGCATTTTATAATAAAAAAAGAAAAAGTACAAACTGTATAACACAACAACATTAGCATATTGCTATTACATCACATTTCATTATGATCATTATTATTATTATGCACTTGTGTTGCGGTTAGGCTATATTATTGTTGTTGTCATTATAATAATTACCATCATCTTATTATCATCTCAAAAACTAGACAAAGAACTCAACATGAAAGTGGAACAAAGCTGATAAAGGAATCACATCAACTAGTGAAAGAGTTCTGTCTGTTAGGAATGAACAGGACAACCCCTCAATTAATTTAAAGAGCCTCGATGCACACACCCCTATGTATGCGTGTCATTAAATGCTTAAACTTCCAGTCATGCTGAGACCTGCCCCAAGTATCTAGTGACATCACTGAACTTCATCTGAACTATCTGCTAAGAGATATTAACAAAACACTTAGTTTAAATTAAAAATAAGTCTGAAAACATTTATTCTTCTTAATCGGTCAAGAATCTGATTCTGTTAATGTCTTAATGTTTCTTTACGCTATGTTGTATAATATTCCCCACCATGTATATATATAAAGAGGAAACGGATTCAAAAGGGTGTGTTATCTAGAAGTCACTGTGTAAATGACTGGATTAAACAACTGATTCCTGAAAAACTTGCCTGATGAGTGAGAGTCAGTGCTTGTGTTGGCCAAACTAAGACAGTGATTATAAGCATTAAGAGAAAGAACAAACGTTCTAGAATAGCACACAGCTTAATCATAACAGGCCAAACTGTAGCACGACACGGTGACTATGTTGAAAGACCACAGAGGAACACTTTAGATTAAACTGTCATCCTCCAATAGTTTATCACGGTGACTCTCTCTCCCATTCATCTTCATTTTGTTAATGGCCTCCTCAATGCATAAAGATTTGCAGTGAAGAATACCAGCTCTGAAGCTGGCCCTAGACCACGTCGGTGCGCTACATTACGCCAGAGACGCCGGTGAAAACAGTATTTTTCAAAAGATGTATGGAGGGATTGGACCATAAAAAAAAAGAAAAAAAAAAAAGGTTTTGTACAGCCAAGAAACAACTAAATACATATGACAACTAACAATGCTGTAGAGCTTAAAGCTGAAGAACAAAAACATTGATAAAATATTTTATGACAAAAGTTTCGAAAATGAAAATAGGGAATCGATTTTAACCAAATATGTACACTATTCATTTTAAAATAATTAAACAATTAAAAAATATAGAAGTAACAAAACTCACAAGCAATTTTACGTGCTTATAAGATCCAGTGACGTCGAAAGCGACCTCTTATGCTGCGTTCACACAAAACGCGAAAAGAGCGTCTGGCGCTAATGATTTCAATGTTAAGTCAATGTAAAGACACGTCAATGCGTGTCTGGAGGTCTCGCGGCGTGGTAGATGCGGATTCGCCTCATTCGCACATCTAGTTATGAGTTATTTGGAGTTATGAAAAGGACCATTGCAAGCTGACAGCGACTGGCTTTTGTGGTGGAAAATTGGCAGTAATACCCCCACCTTGCGCAGCTATACCCGAGTGTCCCTGGGACATCAATGCAGTCGGAGCGCGTCTTCTCAACAGCTGGACATTTAGCGAATAAAAAACGCTCTGCTCTGGACCCTGAAAATGTTGATCGACTTGTTTTCCTGTCCAATAAATTTGTAATGGCGCTAGCCTTTCATTATGCCTGCCTAGTGCCGGTTTCGTTCAATAAAAAAACAAAAAACAAACATGGTCTGTTCTCAAGTCCATTTAAAGTTTCATTTTTTTAAACAGTTGTTTGAAATGGATTGAATCATTATTTAAAATATTGGAGATTTTTGAATTGCCTAAATCATAAATGCAGCCAAGTTGAAGCCTTCAGTGATGTTTTTCTTTTGTTATGGTAGCCTCCCCTCTGCATATATTTTTTTAGAGAATGTTGCTGTTTGTTATTCTGCACGAAACTTCATGCCAGTAAATAAGAAATATCGCTAACTTGTGCGTTTCCAGCGCTCTCTTTACGTTTGTCCATTATTTGACGAAAAAGTTTTTTATAGACATGGAAAATCGATTCAATGAACACTTGCATCTTAAAAATCGAAAAAGATTTTTTCACAAGAGTGACAGCCCTAATTATAATAATTGCAAAATAGTAATGTAGTAGTAGTCATCAGTTGTTTTCTGTATTGTGATGTATCAGAATTAGGGATGCACGATCATGATTTTCATGGCCGATTCCGATACCGATTTTTTACAAGCAAACTGGCCGACTCCGATACCGATTTTCGATTTGTTATCTTAAAGCAACAAACAAGGAAGGAAGGAAAGTGTGCATAAACAAGCTGTTTATTTGGTATTTAATACGCCAAACTGGCTTTTGGCTATTGAAAACAATAACCATAACCATCTGAAATTAACGGCAGTATCTGCACAGTAAGTAGACTGCATTTAATACAAACATAGATGGTACAGATAATCAGCATTTAGCTTTTGCATTTGAATTGGGTTGAAACTACATAGAACTGGCATAAAATTAAAAGATTAACTGTAACCATGTGAAATTAAAGGCAACAACTTAATAGTTCTGCAATCCAAACAACACACTCAACACACATTCAATTTTAAGTAAAAACCGTCCGGTTCCGATTTATGGCCGGTAAACCGGTGCATCCCAAATCAGAATAAAAAATACAATATAAAAACAGCAGGGCAGGACTTGGACATATTAATCAGTTATTGATTGGACAGAGGCAGATGCAAGATTGTGGTCAAAGTTAGAAAAGGGCAGGTTTAAGTGAACTAAATGATTGGAGAAGTTCTGCATAAATCACCAGAGAGAAGTAATAATATTTAACATGCAAAGAACCATTATATGATTTTTCACTTCTTTATGCAGACGGATTTGTTATTTCCCCCACATTTTAAATGATTAAAGATAATAGAGGGAAGAAAGGAAATCAATGGGGGAGAGAAGGAACAAGAACTAAATGATTGGCAACGAATGGGAAAAAGAATGCCAAAAGCAAAAAAAAAAAAAAAAAAAAACCTATTGGTCACAGTTTAATTAAAAGTTTGTAATATTGTATTATTAGTATCGTGATTAATCTTATCCAAAATAAGTTTGTTTACAGAATGTGTACTGTGTATATTTAATATATAAATACACATACGTGTGTGTGTGTGTGTATATATAAAATACAAATATTTACATATGTATACATTTATATTCATATATAATTTATATTTTATATAAATATTTTATATACACAAATTTACTTAAATATACACGCTTGTGTATGTATATATACATAAACACAGCACACACACACATATAACGTAAACAAAACTTATTTTGGATGCAATTAATCACGATTAATTGTTTGAAAGGACTAATTACTATATTTTATTAGAAATCTTAATACAATGCTGAACTAAAAAAAGAAACCTTGGGTATTATGACTCAAATGGTTTAATATAACGTAAATTAGTTGTGTATTATTTATACACAACTCGGAAAATAAAATACTGATACAATGCCTAATTGCACAACTCTTGGTTGTAACTTTTCAGTTGAAGGGCATCAAGAGAAGAGATGGCAGTCTTCACTGCTTTCATAGCCAAAGGTTGCAGGTTCGAGCCTCAGTAGTGCAGGTGTGGGGAGTGAATATACAGCGCTCTTTTCCACCTTCCCACAGTTGTTCCATGGGCACCGCAGCAAAAATGGCTGCCCACTGCTCCAGGTGTGTGTGTTCACTACTCACTGCTATGTGTGAACTTGACTGGATTAAATGCAGAGCATCAAGTCCAAGAATGGACCTGCCACAGGTCCCTCAAAAGTTGTATGATGCCCAGAGGAAGAGTGGAGAACTGCAGATGTTGGCTCATTAAAACAGAAGTCTCACTTTTCCCTCCAAATAAAAGAAAATCTATATTTCTGGTTTGGAGGGGGGCTGAAAGAGGTCTTCAGAGGAGATGTGGCTGACATCGTGTAGCGGGGACTTAAGGGAGAAACGACTGGGGGGCATTTTGAGGCACACTGTGAAATTACTCTCTGGAGAGAAAGAACGAGTAGAAGAGGAAGAGAGATGGAGCGAGTGGGGAAATCCTCTTCATCGGAGAGGTGGTGATAGTGTGTTTGTGTGTGTGTGTGGTGCGACGTCTCACCGCCTGGGGACCTCCATTAGGCTTATCTCTCTAATGTGCCGAGAGAAGTGCTGCTGGTAGCATTCCCTCAACAGTGCTGAGCACAGATTGGGTTATACCACACACAGGCAAGCACATATACGTGCACGCGCACACAAACAAACAAGCGAGCAGGAAGGCTGACACGGAGATAACGCAAGTCCAGGTTTCATGACTGTGCTTGGACGTCCTAATGAGGGTGTAAACACATCAAAAACTGCCCCTGAATGTTTTCAGACGCTCTCTGGCTTCTTCTGCCTCCACATTCCCCTCGTTCTTTCTCTGCTCCTGGCAGATGGGAGGCCCCAGGAAGAGGATGCGTTCCCTGAACTGTGTGCAGTGCTCAGATAAGGCCCTTGCAGCAGGAGCTATGGGCTCTTTCCTGCTCCGCTCTCCCCAGGCATGGGCGGCTGGAGGGGTGGGGGTGGCGCGGCAGCAGGGCTGGACTTGGAGGGGGGTGTCGGGACATTCAAAAGGCCACGGTGTGGAAACTGAAGAACAAGACATCGCCGCTGACGCCAACACATTGCAGCAGACAGTCTGAAGCAGCCAGGGACAGTGGGGGAAAAAAACGTTGTCGAAATGTGTTCACGGACATAAAAAACCCAAATCGTGACAACACTCTTGATTTTGCTGCTGAAAACTGCAACTAATTTGTCCCACTCTGTGCTATGTCAGAGAGTCCCTAATTTATGGTGCGAAAGTAATATTCCTTCCTGCATAGAGACACGGCGCTCTGACTATGCTAGTTTAGCACTGCAAAATGCTGCGTCAGCAATGAGAACTTCTAGTGTCCAGGGATTAAAGACTGCAATATGGTACAATAACACTGTGCTATATATAAAGTTAAGATTATTTCTAGTACCAATATTTTGGAATACTTTTACAATAATCCCAGCTGAGGACGTTAAACCTTCAAAAATAAATGTATAGATACATTAATACAGCGGGCATGCAGAACAAGCAAGGTACAGGTAAGTTCAGAATTTGTTAGTACTGTGCTAAAATCTTAAAAAAAAATTATAATCTTGAAAAATATTTTTTTATATATAAATAAAAAAAGTGTGCTTTGGTGTCTCTCAAATCAGACTTATCAGACTTATCATGAGGATGAAGCTCCACGTCAGACTTATCAAAATGATCATTTTTGAATCTCATTGTTCTCCAATCATGATCCCTGTTTTGCTCATTTGTATTTAAATTTAAACGAAAAAGAAAAAATAACTTTTTAAACCATAAAAAAAATAAAATAATGTCTGATGCTCTCAGGGCATCATCAACTGTAGAACATTTCCAGAGATTAAAGACTGCAATTTAGGGCAATAATATACATAACATTATGATTATTTCAAGTATAGCGATCTTATACTGTACTTACTACTACTAAGCACTTTATACATATAATATATTTTAATATATAAAAAAAAAAAGTTTAAAAAATATATTTAAGAAAAATACACTGTGTTAAGAGTTTGTATTGGTCTCTCTTGCTTTGATTGTATCTTGCAAACTAAACTCGACTTTATGAAAAAATTGTTACGCTAACTCATCATTTTTAAAAGGATAAAAAAAAAACTCTTAAACTAACAAAATGGTTCCTGACTAAATAAAATAAATTATTTAGATCATGGAGGTCATCAATTATAGATAAGGGCATCGTAAAAGCTGGACTGGTATGATCAATCACTTTTCATTCGGGGGAAAAAAAATTATTTGATACATCAACACTGTGTTTTTCTCTTCTTATCCCAATTTTTGAGGACGGAAGCATTTGAAGATAATTTACTCCTTTGAGGGTTCCAAGTTAAACTATATTCTAAACAAAATAGATCCCGGCCCATTACACTCACAGGCCGATGGATAATATTGAGAAGATATTGGGAAGAGGACTGATTGTGCGAGTGTGTTCTCATTGTCCTGCCACTATTATAAATTTGGTGGTGGCCTGGGCTTATGGATCGGGACCCAGATTACCCAGCTGTCCCTCCCTGATGAGGAGAAAGGACCCGCCGCGCCATCCTTCATACCATTCACGTGGGCGGACAGCAAAACAGGTGGCACCCATGCAATACAGAGCTTTGCATGCTTTAATGAGCACTTTAACATTTATCATGATATAATACATTACATGAACGTAATGTAACGAAGTGAAACAAAGCAAACAGTCCAATTACAAGCCATCCTTTGACTCATGTTTCTCAGGTACTTTAAATGTACATTAAGCATTATGCTCTTAGCAATAAAGACACCATGTAAATCATGTACTCAAAACTTTAGACTACTTCAATCAAACAAAAATAAAGGATGCATTCGAATGTTGCAAAAAAAATGGCTTCATAGCAGTGGATCAAAAGTTACACAGATATGGAAACAAACAAGCACAGCCGCATATTATTTTGTTGTTATTATTATTAATAATCTACATCAATCCACTTTCTGTATGCATTGTGCAAGTTTAAAATGGTATTAAAACAATTACAATGTAATTAAAATTATTACTATTATTATTATTATTAATAATAATAATAATAATAAAGCACCAAATTCTATTTTTAGGATGCGTATGTAAAAATGTTAAAACAAAACAACAACTACATTTTATTATTATTATTATTATATTATTATTATTATTAATAATAATAATAATAATAATAATAATAATAGTAGTAGTAGTAGTAGTAGTAACTGACACACAAAAGACATTCTTGTAGCTTGCATGGTTTGTTAAATTTGTAAAATAAAATTATACACTATATAATTTATAATAAATTAATAATTCATAAATTAAAATACATTTTTTTTACTACTAATTTACTACTGTACTAATTTAACACCATGCAACCTAAAATAATTTCTTTAGTGTATATTTGTATTATAATAATTATTATTATTATGTATCATATTTAATTACATGATCAATATTAATAATTAAAACAATGCAACCAAAAAAAAAAAAAAAAAAAAAGAATGAATGAATGAAACGGGTCAAATGAAGGTGTAAGTGATGAAGAGGTATTTGAATAAAGACCTCCAGCTAATGGAAACAGTAAGCTGGCGTGATGCAGACCTCTCCACCAACCTCAGACTTCATTACCTATCATGAGTAACAAATGGCGACAATGCGCTGCATAGGGCATCATCACTAAACTCTGCTTGCTTTACATTGTAAAGTGCTTGCCTTTCCGTGCCCTCCAAGGAGCTGATGTGTCAGCCCCAAGACAGAGGACACACCATTTATTCTCTGCCCTGCGGTGATTTATTAGATTAAACTGGCGGTGATTAAATGCAAGCCGAGGCCCACGAATTCAGCAGCGGTGGTGGCTCTCATGAGCATCAGGCGAATAGCTTCCTCTGTTCGTACCGTAATCATCATGCCAGGGCAGCCCTCCCTGGGCCAACAATGACTGCAGATGTTGGCCATTTCAGTTACCCTTTTTAGTTATTGCCGTTTTTATTTTCACATTAATTTGTACGTGTCAGTGGGTTGGCATGGGCGTAAAGCCAGCTGCCGGAGGGTAAGTAGCAAGCAGTCATTTCAGTCAGTTTCTTCATTATTCTGTGTCCCTGTCAACAGCGTAAGGGAGGCCGTGCTTTTGTTTGAGGCAATTAGATGTTATCTGAGAACATATTAGGGCTCTCCCGCTCGAAAACAAACATGCCTTTGAACACTGGCGCACAGGCGTCGGTTACTGCATTAGTTGAGAAGTTAAACACAATGGAGCGCATGGTTACAACGTGCCAGTGCGCACTGCTGTCTGCTCCTAAATGAGCACTTATCCTCTAGTGATAATACGCCATGGGCTGATCCAGGCATGTGGGCGGAAAAAAAAGGTTCTATACTTAAAGTAACTTCTCATTTTAATGATTAAAGTTTTGTAGCCTTTTAGTACAGGAAATGAAAGGGATAGAAAAATGAAATCTGGAGATGTTGCGAGCCAGATTTGATATTGCACCAAAATTGATACTTTTATTTAGCAAGCATGCATTAAATTGATCAAAAGTGACAGCAAAGACAAAAAAAACCCGGTTTCCATAAAAATATTAAGCATAAGAAATGTTTCTTGAGCCGCAAATCAGCATTTTAGAATGATTTTCTGAAGGATCATGTGATACTGATGACTGGAGCAATGATGCTGAAAATTCAGCTTCATAATTGCATAAAATATATTACAATAGAGAATGAAAATAGAATTAGAAATTTATATTTTTAATTGCAATTACATTTTACAGTAGTACTAGATTTTATGTACGTTCTAAAATAACTGCAGCCTTGGTGAGCATAAGAAAAAAAAAAAAAAAAAAAACTTACTAAACCCAAAACTGTAAAATTACAAAAAGTTTAAAAGCCTGAAGATAAGATAAGATGGTGGAGTTTTATCTCTATATTTGTATAACATGTTAAATGAGGACGA
This sequence comes from Carassius auratus, assembly GCF_003368295.1. Classification (NCBI taxonomy): domain Eukaryota; kingdom Metazoa; phylum Chordata; class Actinopteri; order Cypriniformes; family Cyprinidae; genus Carassius; species Carassius auratus. The sequence continues at coordinate 16,555,434 of NC_039262.1, forward strand.
AGCTCCACGTCAGCCTGCTGGCATATTTGGAGCTCAACTTTTGCATCCTCAGCAGCATTTCAGTATTCGACTCCGCCCACCAGCAGACGCCCATGCAGCCAATGACATCGCTGCCTCTCACCCCTTTACTACTTCATCTGCCAAACGGTGCAGCCTCTTCTCTTCATTTGGTGAAGCGGCGGCATCAGGGGAACGGGTGAGTCAACTGGCCGCCGATCCTTCATGAGGACGGGCGTGGGCTGATTCAGAACAGCTACAGGTACCACCCTCCAGTCTGAGGGCTTTGTGTTGGAGCTGGCGTGGGAGTGGGAGAGACCACAGAGGGTCACGCCAACCCCTGGAAACACAGCGAGAGGAGATGCCTGACCAGAACCATGGAGACAACTCCAGACATGAACTGTCTCAGCACATACTTAAGAGAAGAAAACCCAATTCATATATATATATATATATATATATATATATATATATATATATATGCACACTGTATATGTAGACTGTATGTACGTACATTTATTTTTACATTTACATAGGGAGAGTGTAGTTTAAATATATACAGAATATTTTTCACTGCTGAAAAAAAAAGCTCAAATTGTTTAAGCTTAAATAATAAATAATAATAATAATAATAATAATAATCTCTACTTCAAAAAAAAAAAAAGTTAACTGTTCAGGTACAATTAGTTTTCTCACTTGCAATAACAGATTTGTTTTATTGAAATTAGTCTGTTATGCTCACCAAGCCTGCATTTAATTAAAAATACAGTTAAAACAGTAAAAATTTATTGACATTTTATTACAAACTAATTTATTCCTGTGATTACAAATTGCTGAATTTTCAGCATCATTACTTCATTCTTCAGTGTCACAAGATCCTTCAGAAATAACTAATATTCTGATTTGGTGCTTAAAATTATTATTATTATTCATGTTGAAAAATGTTGCTGTTTGCTTAAAAAAAGAAAAAAGAAAAAAAGAGGCTTAATATTTTTGTGGAAACCATGATACAATTTAAATTCTGGATTCTTTGATAAACAGAAAGTTCAAAACACCAGAATGTATTTGAAATGGAAATCTAACATTGTATGTTATATAAACCTCATAAATGTCCTTATGGTCTCTTTAGATTAGATAGATTTTATCTTTATATTTATTTTTACCTTTACATTTATAGTTGTGTTTATTTTAAAATTTGTTTTTAGGGCAAAGGATTTCCAGCAACAGGTATCAATGGATCTCTTTAAGCCCAAATAAATGGCAAAGGCAATAATGAGCATAATAAAAAATAAATAAAAAATAAAAACTATAAAAAATTATACAAAACTTATTCAAATTATAATCAAAACAAATATCAAATTTATCAATGCAATTTTCAGACTCTATTGTTTGCTGCTTTAAAATGAAAAATCTTGGACAACAATTTTAAACCTAAAACTCAGATGTGCAGATTATGCTGAATAGACAATATTTACTGAGCAATTTAAAGTGCAGCCCAAATCTGACGATTGTCTGAAACGTATTCCACACACACAGATGGAGTTTCACGCGAAACATAAGTGTAGGCCTTAGCGATCCACCATTGACGCAAAGAGCAGTGGTAAAAAATGACTAAGTTTCACTGATGTATGAAGCAGGAGGGAGTCCATTTATCAGCGGGCCCTCAGCGGTCGCCTGCTTGGGTCCCTCAAGTCACAGCCCGCGACGCTCCCCTTTTGACTGATTAATTAGCCAATCACAAGACATTTTTCACCAGCAGCAGGAGGGTTTATTTCAGCTAATGCTGGGGCCTCGCAAACCGAGCCACGTTCAAGCAAACTCGGCTCTTTCCTTTGGGCCTGCCGGAGTGGAGGGGGCTACAGAGGGGCCGAGGGAGATAAATCACACCCACTCCTCATGACTCTGTACACACTAGCCTACAGCCTAACTAAGGCCCCCGAGAAGAGAACGAGCCAACGAGACAGAAAGAGATGGGGGGGGGGTAAAATAATAAGACATAAGGAATAAATACTGAAAGCTAGAAATACAAAAAAAAATAATAATAATAAAAGTGATCGAGTGAAGAGGATGGTTGTGAGAAAGGCACAAAAAAAAACATTGTAATTCCAAAAGCGCTAGTCGTGAACACCATTCTCCCTGCCTTTGAGATTTTCCCACATCGTTCAGAGCAGAAGGCAGTGATGGATAGCAGCACGGCCCCCAGACAGCGGTCAATGCCGTCTCTCCAACATGCTGGATGGCAATGGTTCTCAACCCGGGGACCGGGGCCCACTAGGGGGCCTCTGCAGTGCAAACATACTGCTGCATGAATTTAAAATCAGACAAAAGTTTGAAAATAAGCTAAAACAGCCAAAAATTAAGAAGCAAACTGGCACTGTAGCTCTTATTTTATTTGTGACCTCAACTGTAATTTTTATTTATGAACTACGATCTAAGTCTATGTCGGAATTTTAAAGGTATGGAAAAGTCAAGGAAATTAATAAAATACTGAACATATCTGCAATTAATATATTTTTGTTATGTCAAGCTCTAAACTCATTTTATTAGGCAGAAACTGCTGTGAAATTGCTAGGTGTAATAAATAAAACAGCTACAAAGTCATTGGTAATCGAGTAAGTTTAGAGAACGTTTAGTTCTTGGAACTTATGGAATTTATCTTAACCATCTAATTTCAATATTCAATATTATTCCTATTATTCCTACTTTCGGTTAATAAAAATAAAAAAAAATTATTGAGCAGCTATTACAACAGATGGACCAGAAATATCTTGTCTTTGAGGATAGAGGGCCTTTAATCAAATGGGTTGACACCCACTGTGTTCCACTATTGTCCATCACAATATTTCAAACTCAGCATGTGTTTATGCAGGTAAAAAGGCGGCAACTGGATTTTGACACAGAAAGATGGAGAAGCAATTTAGTCACTTTCCATTTTTGTTGAACTTCCTCAGGAGATATGACTTTTCCATCATCATTAATTATGAAACAAATTAAGACGTGCCTTATTCAAATCAGGACCACAGTGAACAAAGAAAATGTGTAACTTAAAACAAACAAAAAAAAGAGCACTACTACTATGCCAACAAAATATACACAGCTCCATAACAGATTCTTAAATCAAGGTAATGAGATCAGCGGTGACTTGGAACGGCCTCCCGTGTGCATGCATGTGTGTGTGTGTGTGTGTGTGTCAGAGTCCGAGAACACTGTGACAAGAGATAAGGGACTGGCAGGAAGCTCTGAGGGAAAGAAGGAAAACCCCTGGTGCAAGAGGTGGGAGTGAGGGCGGCCAAGACACAGCAGCAGTGAGATCAGCACTTTGCAGGAACACTAACTGAGCAATGCACTAAAAACCCGAAAGTGACACTGATGATACAAGTCTGGTCACAAAAACTCTATGGAACAGGTTGATTATTGCCCTCCTTGCTCAGACTTAAGCAATTAAAGCATCAGCTCTACATGTTGTCCCATCGTGAACCCAGGATGCGTCTACAGCACGCACTGAGGAAAAAATCTTCCACTGGCCATATCGCTGCACAAGCACACAATGCACACATAAACAACGCCCCCTCATTGGCTTCCTATGCAGGCCTAACTGCCCCTCGCCACCAGCCCTTCGCCACACGGCCTCCTGGGATACCATTGTGAGCCTGTTCAGATTGGTTTTCAATCCGGTCAATGAAGTCCCTTCAGAGCAAGACAATAACACACTGCAACAAAACGATTAGCTGAAGAAAAAAAATAAATATATAGCACACTTCCAAATTTAGGAAAAGCATGAGCTGCTCCTATTGTGTTGCTTTCTCAGTAAAGAGGCAGTTTAGGGGGCTTTAGACCACATACATTAGATGTAGGCCTATTTCATAAACCACTATCACCCGAGAGGAAAATAAGAAAATTAAACAGATTTGTTTGACAAACTTTATAATGCGTGTCAACATGCACATACTGCGACTGTTAAAAAATACATACAATGTTAATTCATATAGGTTTTAAAGGTGGATGTGAAAAAAAAAAAACATTTAATTGTCCATTTTTGTGGAAACGTTTTTTATTTTTCACGATTCTTTTTAATGAATAGAAAGTTAAGAATGAGGAATGTAGAAAAATGCAGATATGTAAAAATGCAGACATGATTAGTTCAGCAATCCCTATATCATCTAATCAGTTGATAAAACATCCTATAAGCATGCAGCAAACATGCTCCGCTCATCGTTGAATAATTCCACGTACACTGGAACATTAGCAACTAGATCTCTAAAAACCAAACACATTAATAATGTGGGCAACTTCCTGTTTTATGAGTTATACACTGAAGAATTAATTTATTTGAACTTCCTGTAAGGAATAACTTTTTTTTTTACCATCTATATTTTATTTTGTAAATTAAAGACATTTTACATTAAATGCTGACTGATAATCCCCTATTGATATTGTTAGAATATATGCCATTGAAAATGGACACACAAACTGGTCTTCTTTCATTTTTTCCACACACTCAATTTGAGAAAATACCAAAATAACCAGCCATTTATATGATGTATGAGAAGAATCAACTTATAACACAACACCGTCTTTGCACAGCAGCAAAAAAAACGAGGCACGTGCCGAGTGTCATGACAACAGCAAAGCAGCTCTGATGTGGCATTTCATTTACAAGCCAAAGCTTAAAAACCTAAGCTTACCTAAATCTATTCTTCTGCTGCCTCGCAAGCACTGGTTATTTCCTTATGGAAATACAAATCACACTAAGAACAAAACCCCAAAACGGCAGTATAGTATTTACATTTCAACAAAAAAATAAGCAAAAGATAAGTCTGCTCACAAAAAAATTGATGTAGAAATAAATTACAATGCCAAATTCAAGGTGGACTTGCAAAGAAAATACAGACGACATGGGCTGGCAGAGCCGCCATCAAACTGAATCCAAACTAGCCGTGTAAGCCAAAAACTCCACTAAATAATCCCATCAAACCAACTTCTCCAAACCAAGTTTCCAGGGTTTAAAGGGATCATCAGTAATTCTGTTTTTTACTTCTATCACAGCCTCCTGTACTTGGGAGTTGATGGGGAAATGTGGTTTGATCGTGCCCACTAGCACATCATCAGAAATACACTGATTTGACCACAGAGGTGGCTGACAGGACTAGGGGTGAAAGAGGAGAGAGAGGGTGTAAATCCGTTAAGGGGATTTAAGTGGGATCCCTGCCTACAGTGACTCGTGTGTGGAGTCAGACTGCATGCTATGACACGGCTCATTATCAGCCTGAAACTTGCTGTGAGCGGGTCACGTGAAAGCAGAGGTCAGCGGTGCTTACAGGTGGGCTGGACTGTAAGGTGATAAAGCAATCTGCTGCAACTGCTCTGCTACATCTCAATATTACGCAGCACTTCAAATGTCCACTCAACATAGAGGAAAGGCTCATTTCAGATCTTAAAGTAACACTAGGGTTCAAGGGTTAGTTCACCCCAAAGAATTAAAATTTGGTCCTTAATAACTCACTCTCATGTCATTCCAAAACCGTAAAACCTTAGTTCATAAAATTTCAGTTTAATGAATGAAGGGTCTATGCAGGGTCAGAAACAGGGCTGCACAATTCATCGAAATTAAATTGCAAAGGCAATAAGTTGTGATTAGCTAGAAGCTGCAATTGCCATGTGCATCTTTCAGTGAAGCATAGTTCTGTGATCCAGTGTTGTTTTTGGCAGCCCTTTTAGTTTTAGTCTTAGTCTTTTGGACGAAAATGCTTTTTAGTTATAAACTTGATAGTTTTAGTCAATTTTTAGTCTACGAAAACGCAAAAAGGTTTTAGTCAAGTTTTAGTCAATTTTAGTAAAAAAACAAAAAAGCCAGGAATAAAAACATTCTTACTTTGGCAATTGTGGCTTTATTTGAGAAATTGCTAAAGTGCAAATGAACAACGTGCCCAAAATATAAGCTATTGAGGAACACATACTTATGCTCTACAACTTGTGCTTCAATTTGTCTGCCAGTGCAACAACAAGATGCATATTATTTGTAAACACAAACATCATACAACCCTGTCTAATAAAAGTGACACAAACATTCAGCGATGCAAATACATGTATGGTCAAAAAAGAGAGCGTTATCGAAGCCCTCACCCTGCAGCAAATATCACAATTTTATATTTATATATGAATGTCAAGAGCTAAGAAGTGTATGTATTTATATAGCCTTCACTACACACAAAAAATATACAATTAAATTATGCCAATTTTAAATGTATTGTGTATGCTAGGTGTAAAAATATAGGCTTTTAATAATCTTTCAGTGCTAAAACCCATGATAATATGAAACGTTTCAAAACAGAGGGCACAAAGCACGTATGCACATTGCGGGTGCAGAATGATGTGCTCAAAGCAACATGGAGTCACAGTGTGCTGCGCTGCTCAAGTGCGCATTTAAAAGTACGTGCAGCCCCGTCCCAGGTGCAGCCCCGTCTCGATCTGCAGGCTGCAGCCGGGTGCTTCTCCAAAATAAGCAGAAATGATATGCATTGTGAACATCAGACTTATAATCATTTTCGTTCCGTCTCGTCAACGTAAACTCGAAAACGTCTCGTCATGTTTTAGTCACATTAGAGCCTTTTTTTGCTAGTCATCATCGCGTTATCGTCATAAAAAAAGGTGCGTCAACGAAATCATTTTGTTATCGTCATCGTTGATGAAAGTGGTAAATCTACATCCAAAGGCCAGAGAGCACTCTCGTGCTGAAACTCCAAATATGCCCTGACGCTGCAGCTGAATAAACAGAAGATTTAACTTTTAATGTGACTTATGAAACACAAGACTACGGCAATATATGGTTTATCAGAGTTCTTATAATTATAATTTATCATCATCATAAAGTACTTCTAAAACGAAATGCTAATCAACATAGCCATTATCACTGCTTAGACTGCTATGAAATATTGTGGGCCTTAATTATCCTGTTTAAGAAGCCACATCATCTCACAGAAGGATTTGTTTCAAACACTTGACTGACGTTATGAAGTGAATTTGGATTTAAAACATGTTATTAAAAGTTGGTATTTTCACATGCTCTCAGATAGCAGCATTTTACTACACAGAGCTGTAGTTCACTGAGAAGCTTCCATTATCGCAAACGATTTCATAATCCTATGATTATATCGTCTTTGATTTTGAACGCGATTTTGCATAGCTTGTCAGAGAACTATGGCTCTGTCTAGTAAATGCTGCTCCACCTAAAAGCAGTTGATGGATATTTACTTCTAATCACAGAACTGGCTTTACTGACTAAATGTGCATAACAATTGCAATTAAACATGTTCGATTAATCATGCACCCCTAATCAGAAAGTTCTCTGATTTCATTAAAAATATCTTAATTTGTGTTCAGAAGATGAACGAAAGTCTTACAGGTTTGGAATGACATGTGGGTGAGTAATTAGTAACAGAATTTAAATTTTTTGGTAAACTAAGCCTTTAACCAACATTTGTGTCTTGGTTATGTTGGTTACCACACATTTACAGTAACATCCACAGTTTTCAAACGTTTGGCAAGAGATAAAACAGAAGTCACTTTCAAACTAAGGATGTTTAATATGGTTTGTTAATGTGGAAAATCAGTGAAAATTGTGAAATCTGCAAAGGGAAATATTTCACCTTCATAGAACATATATACTGGACTGAGGGGATTCCTATTAAAATTGCAGAATTTTGCCACAAAAACAACAACAAAGGTCACACCGAGTCCAAAATTCTCATCCCAAATGTTCTCACGTTTGAAAATAAAAATGACCTCAAGTTGTGTCAATCATGTTTAAACACTGCCTCTGAAACTTTCGTCCATCATCATAAAAAAAAAAAAAAATTCAGACCAGGTTTGAATTTCTGTGTTTTCGCATTCGTAGCAAGCATTTTGATAGGAAAGGATTACGAACATAAAAAAAGCACAAAAAAAAAAACAATTCTAACTTTACATGGTGCCGCATATAGTTTTCTATTTGTTTAACTAAAAAAGGAGGGACAAATGGAAATATTTTTCGGTAATCAACATTAATATATAAACTTGAACCTGGAATATTATTGTAGCAAATAAAAAAAAAAAAAAAAAGGATGTGTTGTAAACTTACACCGCTTACCTCATCTTGGTGTCTTGTCTCTCGTTTCGATCGCTTCCCAAAAATACAAGCTAGGTCTGTTTCGCTGCGACTGGACAGGTCCTTTCCTGTGAGAAAAGGTTAAAAACAAGGAGACTTTTTACAGATCTTTGACATTACTCAACACAATAGGTAATTTGTTTAAACATTTCGCGTTCTGCTTTAATATGAGGGCGGCAGGGCTCTATTCAACCTGCAGATGCTTCTGCCAAACCTGTCCAGCTAACGTGCGCTACTAAATACATCTTTAAAAGATGTTACTGTCAGTTCCTTGTCGATTTAAAAAGAGAACGGTGTTTATTATGCACTTCACAAATGTCTGGGGAGATGAAAAGGAAACGTTTCCGGTCGCAACCTGTTGACAAATGGATATATTTTTCTAGTGGTGTTCAACTGTGTAAACTATTGATTTAAATGGACAAGGGTCACTTGACGGTTTTGAACTCCTGCCGAGAGGAAAGGTTAAGAGGTAAAAGAGGGCATGTTGCGTGGTCGCAGGGGATGAAACGGCTGAGGAAAAACAAACGGTGCAGGGCCGGCCCCACCTCAAACCTCCCGTTTTCAAGCAGCTCAAAGGCTCCAGGAGTGCATGGGCGCCCGTCTCAGCCGCGAGTCCTGTTCGTACAGCTGCATCCTCTTCCTCCAAGCAGCTCCTGATAACACTTGCTTATTTATTGCTCTAGGGTCTTTTTCAGCATGGCTTTCAAAGGGGAGACCTTGCCTTCAAGTAACCAAGGTATCCTGTAAGCAGCCTAAACAAAAGGCCAGGCCGAACATTGAACACAGTGGACAACAAGTTGAGCCCCAAAATGACCTTTTTACTTTTGGAAAAGAGATTTATCAACTAACAAAAGGTTAGTTTTGGGCACTACTACAAATGCCACTGGAAACCATCAGAGGTTTAACACAACTAAGATTGAACATTTTGAGTCACGTTCTGGTCGCTTTTGCTTTTTCCATATAACAAAGGAATGGGGACTGAGGGTTTTACACTTCAAAAATATGAAAACCTGTCCGTAGGGCTCAAGCGTTCTATTCAAAAGTCAAATGACAAATAAACAGCATTTCTTTAATCAAGCTTAAAAAATGATCTGTTCTGGATCTGAACACTGACTCTTGATTACGGAGAATGCTAGTGTCACGTCGCGTCCTAAGCAAATAGAAATCAATGATGGAACCATGCGAGTGGGCCTAGATATTTTTTCTTATGCTATAAGGTTAGCCAATCATAACAGTGGTTGGTCCCTGAAAACCATTAAATGGCCCACCCTTTAAAACAGGTCATTTTAGAGAAAGGGTAAGAATGAGGGTTAAAAAAAAAAAAAAAAAAAAAAAGTAAATCTTAAGGAATATATTAAAATTAAAATAAAAAATCCATGTCATGACTCCTTTAAGTCACTGAAAGTCTTTCCATACAGTCAGCTATTAATCACTGTGACTGAATCAGTGAGTTAAATGCAAGAGCTAGACCAGTCCAATTCATAATCATGCAGATCAGTTTTGTGAACTAAATCAACTGATTCTTCTTCTTAAAAAAAAAACATTGGGATTCAGACATTTTCCGTAAATGTTTTCAGCATTTCTGGAGCTTGTCAGCACTAGTCCTCAATTAATCTCATTATATTGAAAATATAGCTCGGATATTCTTCAAAGCAAAACAATTTTGCGGTAAACTATTCCTTTCACCAAAAACAAACTCTTAAAAAGTGTCTGAAAACCCAAACCACAGAAGAGTGGCAGTACAGTCTACTGGTGCACACAAGGACAAGGTTATGAAATCCTGCTGGAAGCAAGATCAACGTTGAGATGGCAACAAATGTGACAGAACTCTGGCCAAACCAGATTAGCAATCACAGAGGCTTTTTCAGATCGACTTGCTAATCTGACAAGCGAAATACTAATTGACTGCCTCATAAGACACCTGGATAAATTCTAACCTGTAAGCTGTAAACAAGGAAAAAGGATTTTCTGGAACAAGAAGAGAAGATGACAAAAAAAGATGAAGGGGTGTTCTTTTAACTGGCCGAGCAGGAACTATAATGTTGAAAATATTATATGGGATGGTTGGTTTCTGAAGCGAAATCAGGTCAATAATTAATAAAGGGGGTCCAAAATTGTTCGGTTCATCTGTGTAACAGCTTGACCCACTCAGTCCCTCAGATGATGAAGTGCTTGAGGTTCAACTCACATCAAGAAATTCTGGATCAGTTGATAAATGTGCAGCCAATTAAATCTGGGTTACTGGTTTACACTGCTCATGTCTGAGCTGTGCGCGGGAGATGCTGGTGCCTTTCTCCTGTTCTGAAACTCATCAATCTTTAAAACTCCAGCCCAAAACATCTTAATGAGATTGAGAGAAATATATGAAGTCACTCCACCTTTATACCTGACAAAAGACAATCAGAAACAAGAGGATACTCAACACCAAGAGGCCTCTGTACACCACATTTAGGTTGTTAGTAGTCAAACGTTTTGACAACTACTCACTTTATTGCAGTTTTTAGAATAAAGATCATCTGAATTAAATAAAAATATAAAAATTATTTGCCGTTTAAAAAACAAAAACAATACTTTATTTAAATTTTCTATTTTATCCATTGCTTGGATAAAGGGAATATGTAATATTAAAACAACAAATAATGTATATATAATAAGTTATACATAATAAATACAAAAATATATGAAAAAGACAATAAAATTACAATTTTTTTTTGTTCTGAAAAAAAGATTCTTACAAATAAAATAAAAAAATGTGGGGACATAATTATTTTATTTGAAAAACGAAAAAGAGAATACTTGTTTAGCAAGGATGCATTAATTTGTTCAAAAGTGACTAAATAAAATATACAAAGATAAAGGCTGTTCTTTTAAACTTTCAATCAATTAGAGCATCCTAAAAATAAAAAGATCAACATTACCAAAAAAAACATTAAGCAGGACAACCATTTACAATATCAATAATTAGAATAATAAAATATGAAGAAATGCTTCAAAACAACATATCAAAATGATAATGAATGTAGAGAATGTTGAACATTCTGCTTTTCAATCACAGAAATAAATTACACTTAAAAATAATATTTTACATTTGGAAATATATATATTTTTTTTTTTTTTACTGTATTTTGTTCTTATATATGCAGTCTATTGTAAGTATAAGAAGCTTCTTTTAAAAACATTTAAATACTGAGGCCCCAAACCTTTTAACAGTAGTGTTTGAAGCATAATATAGTTTTTAAAACCCATTTCAATCATCTAAACACGTTTATGATGATAGTACACTAGTATATAAAAGAGTTTATTGGTCTCCATACTGAAGTATTTACATTTCACATTTACTTTAAAATGAGTAGCACGCTTTTAAGCAATAGATATTACTAGTTCATCTGTTTAGTCAATTAAAGGCCTTAACCTAGCAACAGCTTTGATGAGGCGGACTCAGGAAACGTACAAAAGGTGAAGCCTTCTATGGGTTACAGAGCAACCAATATCAGCAAAAGGTGATCCAATCAACAAAGCCTCCACAGGGGAGATGGACAGAACCCCGACGCTATGACACAACCAGCCAACAGCCATGACAACTAACTACAAACCCAACCAGTGTCACGTTTTCAAAGACACCTTAGTTCCACTTTCAGACACAGCAACAAACCTCGTACACAATGTTATAGATCAAATTACAAGTACACATTCTATATCCAATAATTAATTTGTCATAAACCATAATCAAAGAGGATTTTGGTGGAATCGCATCCAATAAAGTATGAATACCTTTTACTGTTAAGCTATAAATGCTTAAGGTTTTAGAATGTGAAGTCTTTTACTAATGAGCATGAGTGGTGCTTTTTCACCTCAGGAAGGCACAAAATGTGACTTATGGAGGCAAAGGGCAGCCATAACCAATCAGAGTTGAGCTGAGGTCACGGACATGAGGTTAGTGAGGTGGCCCAATTACCACAGGGGGTCGTGATGAGGTTGTGTCCGTCTCAAGAGACCTGAGACACATCCACTAAGACGAAGGTCTTCCTTCTTATATTTAGACAAAAGCTATAAAAAGAACACATAGACAACGACAACAACAACGTTAACATTGTTTTGGATGCGGTGCTATCTGTGGGACTCATCAGGTGCTGTTTGAGGCCATTTTGAGAAGTAAGTGCGCTGACCCGTGCTCCTCACAGGAAACAGGAAGTCAAGCTTAGGAGCGGTATGCAACAGTGTCCTCTCAGGTGATAAGAGATGACGAATTTTTCACAACATTCCTGACATTTTCTATAAACATCCATCATGGAAAATTAGAGTCTAGAAATACCAACCTTAAAAATGTCGAAGCATCAAGAATGCAAAACCTGAGGGCAATTAAATTTCCCACTCATAAAGACCTCCAACAAACATCAGGCCGCTGTGCTTCCCATGTTGGGAAGGATGTGAGGCTTTCAGCAGAGGTCAACAGTACGTGACAAAACATGCAGGGAGATCATTCATCTGCCAGATCAAACTCAGGTTAACATGATAGTCAGAAAACTTGGAGCTTCATGATGTTCTGTACTTCTGGTTGAGCTGACCGCACAGTTTGAGCATGCTGATCTACTGCAGCGCTGACCCGTGAGCTTTTACTACATGAGCCAAAGCATACAAAGTTCAGCTGCTGAACACAGGAAGTGATGGATGGGGGGCTTAATTTATAAAGGAAATTGAAAAATAATACAAAAAAAAAAAAAACTGGCTTGGCTTCGTGAATGTTTTTCAAATTAACACGTCATGCAAGTTGTTTGAACAAAAGAAAAGAAACAACCTTTTACCACCAGACGTAAATAGACAGGTCTGACTACACAGAGAGCAACTCAAGTGATTTCTTTGTGAAAAGGTAAATTGCAGAATAGAAGCACACAAATTATTATTATTATTAATTAATAGTAGGGGGCTGTGGCAAATTTCCAAGGTGCATCAAGATGATAAGTCAAGCATTAAAATATGACAAAAACTAAAATTCAAGATACTTTAACTTTTCCAAAAAAAAAACAGGATTCCCACTGCCATGAAAATCATAAATATATTAGGAAGTCTAAATTTAACAGTATTATCAGTTACAAATTGTGAAAAAATTCAATAAAAATCCAAATCCTTGTCCAGTACATCAAAAAAAAGAAAGGTCATGGGGTCTACTGTATAAATATTTTGGGGACAATGAGGCACCTTGGAGTCAAAAAGGTTGAGAACCACTGTTTTACAGCAAAGTTTTCTCAAAATAAAGTCACGAAATATAATAGCTGATCTGGAAGACGTTGTGACATCGAGTGACTCACCCTTAGTAAATTTCATGTAATGGACCCTTTTCTTGGACGTCTTTGACTTCTCCTCCAAACTAAAACCCTGTTCCTGAGTGGGGTCTGAAAAAATACAAAAACAGTAGAAATTCAAATAAGGAAAATTATAAAATAAAGAAAGGTTATCAAACACAAGGGCAACACACTCCTAAAGCATAAGAGAAATGAAAACAGATTTTTCTCAACATGACAAGCTCACATCACATTTCGTGTCATTTTAACATCACAATAGCACCACCTAGTGAACACTGAGCAGAAATCAAATGTTTCAAAGCTGCGATGATAAATATCCCAAGGTTCAAATGAACTGCTCTCACTCGTAATTAAATTGACCCTTTTTTTGCGTTTGGGTGGTGTTGCGCACTTCATGTTTAAAATTCAGCTTACTGTCAGTGTTGTTCTGTCCATGGCAGTTATTAAGTTCAGCGAGGAGCTGGTTAAAATCATCCTGGTGAGCAATCCAGTTATCCTAACAACACAAAAAACACCATCAACAATGACTGAAAAGCACAAAACGGAACAAATAATCTCAAAGCCAAGAAAACAGGAGGTTCCTCACCTCGTTGTTTACTGAAGTGCCCAGCCCCAGGCTGTTGTTCTTGACTTTAACCTTGATGTGTTCTGTAGACCCCTGTTCACTCTTGCCAAGACCCTGCCACACAAACAAACCAGGAAAAACACAAGAATATAATGATACAGTTAGAACCATAACTTCTACATTACTAAGCAAGACACGTTTTTTTTTAAACGGTTCACTGATTTTTCATCCACCACACACCACTAGTGAAACAAGAGGAAAACTGATCTCCACTGATTTTAATCTTATTGCATTCTGAAATTCTAGATGTGAGGTCTTTAATGCTAAAATTTATATTTTGTTAAATAATGTGTTAAGTCGGTTACTTTTCCTTTGGACCAGCCCATACGTTCCAGCATTTTCTGTCCAAATTTGGACTCATCGTTGCTCCATGCGCTGTTTCTGGGGTCCACGGACCACTTTTGCTTACGACGAGCTTATGAAATATCAAAACAATAACATTATGTTACAATCTCCAAATAGTAAACCACTGCAATTAAAGGGAAAAAAAACATACACTTTAATGTTACTTTTGTATCAGAGACCTTTATCACAAAACTTGTGCGTCTATTAGATACAGCATAAAAACTGAATATACGAATCTGAAAACTCATGTGTGTCCCTGAACCACAAAACCTTAAGTCTTAAGTGTCAATTTGTGGAAATTGAGATTTATACATCATCTGAAGGCTGAATAAGCTTTCCATTGATGTATGGTTTGTTAGGATCAGACAATATTTGCTTGCCTTTAGATACAACTATTTGACAATCTGGAATCTGAGGGTGCAAAACAATCTAAATACTGACAAACCCGCCTTTGAAGTTGTCCAAACGAATTCTAGTAATGTATATTAATAATCAAAAATTAAGTTTTGATATATTTACGGTAGGAAATGTTCAAAATATCTTCATGGAACATGATCTTTACTTATAGTAATGATTTTTGGCATAAAAGTAAATCGATAATTTTGACCCATACAACGTTGTTTTTGGCTATTGCTAAAAATATACCCCAGCGATTTAAGACTGGTTTTGTGCTCCAGGGTCACAAATTTGATCTTATATTAAAAAGCCACGATGGCTAGTCTGCTAGCAACATGCTTAACAACGTGGCGGAACGTAAGAATGACTTTAATATAACATATTCATCCAAATAAAATACACATTCATAATACAATCTTACAAAAAAAAATGGCAACTAATGTTTTAAAACTTATACGACTAGCCTAAAATAGATTTTAACTGGCAAACTCACGTTCGGCAAGCATAGACATCTTGAGGGGTCCTTGAACACGTGGAGGAACAGGCAGGTCGTCCAATTTGTGCCTGGTTGAAATTAATGTATTGTATAAATTAACGTATTCATGTCTGGCGTCAAAAACTTTACAGTATTATTATATAATATGCTATTATTTTAAAAACCCTCAACAAACTATAACAAAACACGAATTTAGATTAAGCCATCAATAAAAGTATTCGTATTTACTAGTAATATATATTTTGTAACAGTAGATGGCGTAAGTTGGTTAACTATTTCTAATCGTGTGTAATTTAAATAAATAACCTATTATTGTCCGCTTAAGGATCTAATTTTAGCTTTAGTGACTTGTTTTTTAATTTAATGTAACTTAATTTCATTATAATAGTAGTGGCTATCAAGCTTTTAAAACGAATTGGTTTTCATGGCACGTAAGTTAATGCTTATATTTTCACAATAATTAAAATGACATAATACCAAAGGTTAATATTAAGTAAATACCTAAATTAAACTCTCCATACCTGCCCTGTGTTAATGTGGGTCCGTATGTACAGTTTACAAATAAAATGAGTTTATTCTGAATCAAGTGTTTTTACTGAGCAATTTCCACAATGACTGTTTCTCTCTCAGGTCTCTGAAGTGATTACCACAACATCCCAGATACTGAGGACACTGTCTGAAACAAAATGGATCAGATTTAATCACTTACTAAATTACACTGTGGACAGTCTTGTGCCAAAGATCAGATTTGGATGCAGTGTTAAACAAGATACTCTTATGAAAACTAAAACTGCAGACTCATAAGGCCAAGAAATAAAAGGCTGCCTAATGGCCAGAAGTACACTTTGATGTCTTTTAACAGTTCATCCAAAAATGAAAATTATGCCATAATTTACTTGCCCAATCCTGTATGAGTTTCTTTCTTCTGTTGAACAAAAAAAATATTTTGAAGACTGTTGGTAACCAAACAGTTGACATTATCCATTGACTTCCATAGTATGGGAAAAAATACTATAGGGGACCATAATCTGCTAAACTTCTTCTTTTGTGTTCTTTTGCAATAATGGCAATTAAAAGCATCAAGTACACTTTATATACTAATATTATGTTATTATTATATAATATTATGTTATTTTTTTGCTGTGGCTTTGAAAACACTATTTTGATGACTAACATACTAAAACGTAATGTATTTGATTAAATTTAACTTTAGTGTGTTATTTCAATGCATGTAAAGTTCACATACTGTTTGATAAATGTCATAAATTGTAACTTCATCGTTCACAAATGTGTAATTACATATATATTTAAATAATTTATAGAACATTCGAAGGAGAAATTAAAGATTTATATTTTGTTTACCATAAATGCTTGTCACTACATGGAGCACTTATACCATATTTCATTAGAATAAAGACATTTAAGTTCAAATAATTGCATTTTATATACATTTTAATACATTTCATTTAATTGTAAAATAACATAAGTGTCTGAAAACGATTACATTTCATTCACTCATTTCATTCCATAATAAGTAAATAAGTTACATGTTTTATTTCCATAATAAGTAGTCTTTTTAATAGTATGCTAAATCATATAGTTATCTTTCACATGGACATAGTGTCCAAATCTTCAATTGTACACTTTTCTTTTTGTTGCATGGAAATCATGAAAGAGTCCACAATATTGTTTCATTGGCAAGACTTCAATTATTTGTGCTTTGCACCGCTGTATTTTCAATACATTTGTCTAAATTGCAGAAAAAAATATAATCAGCTATAAATATCATCATGGAGACTATAATTATTTTCCAAATTTATTTTCCTCTAATTGTTGGGTGTATTTAAGTTTTAGAAACAAACTAACAAACTAATTACCTGAGAATACTTTACACAGTGAGCTGTGATGAAAAGGTGTGTGGGTGAATATAGTAAAATAATTGTGCCAACTTAAATCTATCAGGAAATTATCATATCCTGTCAAAACTCTTTGCATGTGAATTTAGAAATCTAGTCTCACCAGACTGCAATTTTATGATCCTAACATGAACACAACGCATAATTTCTCTGCAATGGGAAGCATATGATTATGGAGGTGAAGGCTGATCTTTAGCTGGAGGTTAAAGAGTTCATCTGCTGTCTGTGGTGATATACAGTGAAAGAGTGAGTAATGCTGCAATGTCTTATTGAATTCCCATCTCACTGGTCATTGATCCTGCTGTACGTGGCACAACTGCACTGAGGTGAAAATTTCACAGATTGAATTGCCATTAGTAATCAGTAATTACTCAATTGGCAAGAAATGGATGTGCTGGAGCATGTATATTAAAACCATTTTCATTTTTGTTTTGATGGCATTTCACTGATAATGCCGAGGTAAAATTACAGTACACTTTGATGTCCCACAGCTTTTTAAAAAAGCATTACACAAATCCCAGGTGCATTTTGTTCATTTGTTTTTTTTTAATTTCTGTGTAAATGTAAAACAACTCTCTAGTAACAACTCTGCTAGAATTTTTTTTTACAATTCAAAAAATTTGAAGTAGAAAGACAGAAACGGTATTCTACTGTAGAAAAAAAATCATCCGAAAAAAATAATAATAAAATGTTTGCAGTGTATTAGATATGTTAAATAAAATATGATCTAACATACAACTTATTACGAAAGTCACTTTTTAAAAATTTGTAGGTAAATTGTAGTTGTTGTATGTTTAAAAAAAAATTTATATATATATATATATATATATATATATATATATAATATATATATATATAATTATTTTTTAATATATATATAATTTTTATGTTAAATATTTTTCTTCAATCTATAGAAAAAAATATACCAATATTAGCCACTTTAGCCTTTCAGCTTAATTTACACTAACTGTGCAACATTGTTACTATAAAAGATCTTTTTGCAGCAACAGAAAGGGTCCATGGATGTTAGAGGTTAAATGCCAATATCTTTATTTTTTAAGGGTGTATTCATGTGCTTGAATTTGTAAGTCCTTTCTTTAAAGACCATTGCTATGTGTTTTCATAGCATCAGGCGACCATGAGACAGCTGCAGCACAGCATTTTTTGGCACTTCCCTCTTTTTAGGAACTGACCGTGCTGTGTTTGTTTACTGACCTTCACTCAGACAGACAGACGGCCAGCTCTGATATTCAGTATTCACACAGCACATTGACACACTCCTGCTTCTGGTATTGGTGGAGAGGTGTGTGCGTGGAGAGGTGTGTTCACGCAAAGAATGCTTACACAACATGACACACCTCACAGAAGAAGAAGGCACTCCATTGGACTTCATTACTCGGTTCTGGGAACTCAACAGGGTTTCTTGAATTGGGACAAGAGTATCACCTGCAGAGAACGAGTGGAGGAGGCTCTGCTGTCATATGAGTGGGCATGAAAATGCGTTACGTAATGTTTGCATGACAGTAATATAGATTGTGCTCTCCTCTTATAGGGCTAGATGTTGGTAGGTTTTTACAGCACAAACTCATGAAACAAACTATAATTTTTTCAGGTTTTTAAGAGCTGATCACTTGTTTTATCCCACATAAATGCTCATATTTCTCTATATTACTTTATAAAACCAGAAAAAAACATGCATATGTAATTGTTCACCAATTTTAACACAACTTTGTAAGCTTTTTACTCAAATGAGTCAGTCTTAGCCATTAAACCTTGTTGTAAGATATTGTAAGAAGAAATTAATAAAATGTGTTAAATAAAAACGATCAAACTTTTTGAAACTGTTAAATCTTCTCGCATACATATATTTAAGTGTGTGTGTGTGTGTTGCTGTGAAAACTCAAATAGTCATATTTGTATTATTTATAATAATAAATAGATACAAATGTATTTAATTGTATTCAGATTATTTGACTATAAGGTAACACCTAAACAGTACTTTATCAGTTGTTAATATAGTTTATCTTCCTGGCTATGTCCATTTCTTCACAGTTTGGTGTGGTCTTTGGTGGTCAAGTAGAGGTCAATGTTTGTTCAAGCCTCATACCAGTCAGGATTCCAGACGACTGCCCTCTACACTCTACAAACACGTTATGAAATGTTGGACTTAGGAAATTATTGGAGCGTTATGAAATTATGGAAACACAAACAACATTTAGCAAGAGTGTTATTACACAACAGAAGAAGGAAATGTGCCACTTAAGTAATGCAATTAAATACTTTATTATTATTAAGAAAATGAATCACTTCAACTGTAAACCTGCTCAGGGACATTTTTGGGTCACACGACCAAACTACATTGAGCAACAGCGCAGACAAAATCATCATCACTTTAACTAAAGAAGAATTTCATTTGGAAGAAGTGCTGACAGATAAAACTGTCCTCAACTGAAACTCGACTGACTCTCACTTACAGGTGGCATATTACCAAGAACCCTGCCACAAAACCAATGCATTGTAACCTTTTTTCCGGTTTTTGCCGTCTTTGAGCAAGAGAGACAAAAAAAAAAAAAAACTCATGACAATGACAACAAACTACAGAAACTTTAAGAAGCACGTCTAACTCATTATTCAACGAACCCTGGCAAGTGCACACTTGTGCATCACAACTGCGTTTGCCAAGTGCTTACATAACCAATCTATGAAGCCCATTTATTAGCTGTATACTTTACAGAAGAATGTTAAACCTTTTTGTTACTGGATATACTGTACAAACAGGTGTTATATAACCAATTGTATTTATCTAAATAAAAAGAAAACTTGGTCGAATGCCACTGAAATATGTTTTGTGTCAACTCCACTCCAATAAAACATGTCAAGGCATTGCTGCGGATAAGGAAAATGACTCAGAAATGGTAGTGCGATCATTTAGTGAAATTATATTCTTGATCAATGCATTATGCACTAATTGCCTTGATGAAAAGTGACAAGACTGTGAACGTGCATTAATGCACAGCTCTTGTTGCAGTCATTATAGTTGCAGAGACTGTCATTAAAACGATTTCCTACAAAAGTTATAAATAAAATGTAATGACTGGTGCATTGTAGTCAAGTGGGTCATATTTAACACCAAATAAACACCAGGAAATTAAAAATGAGTAAAATACCAGGACAGCTTCATCCTACTTTCCTTAAAAAAAGTCTAGTCCGTTGCACTCAAATAACTAATTTATTATATTTCAAATGAAAGACCATGCAAAATGTTACAGATAAAAAAGCTTTATTGACACAAGTTTTGGTGAACAAAAAGAAAAAAGCTGTGGATGCAAGCTTAACTAGAAATAATTTAAATTTGCTTCCCACTCTCCCCTTTCATACAGGATAATATATTCCCAGTGGGAAAAAGATTCATGGGCAAATGCAATATATGACCGAGAATTGCATATTTAAAAAAGCGACCTTATTAAAGTATACAGCAAACATGTGAGGCAAGACCAAATCTTGCATTTCATTTGTGAGTATTCTGAATAAATAGATAGTGCACGAGAGAGGAAAAGCAACCAAAGGGATATGATAACATCATTCATCATGACCCTCACTTTCCCTGAGGACCTACCACTCTGAGTCCCACCCTGTTTAAACCAGAATTATTGTCAGTTTATTTAGATAGGGTTGAAGCTGCTGTAATAATTTCCTAGCTTTCAATTCCTATTAGTCTGAACTCGGCCATCAGTTCGTCTTTTCCTCATATATAATGTTCTTCTACAAAGGTACAGTAAAAATATTTCTCTCTCGAGCAAAAAAAAAAAAAAAAGGAAACACTTTTTGAGGATCTGCCATGTTCATTTTGTGGCCATAATGTTTGTTTGGTTTATTTTT